>NC_056746.1:584661022-584898522 GCF_019279795.1 Protopterus annectens
CCATAGAGCCTAATTTTTGTAATCCATAGAGCAGAGTTTGGTATCTTGTAGTTTTGCTCATGAGTGAAGAAAGAGGGGATGGGGTGAATGGGAAGCCTCTCCAGGTGCAAACTGTTGGGATGGCACAATGAGCAGATCTCAAATCATCTCATGTGCAATACTAGCATTCAAAAATGGATACCAGTATTGATTGCATTTATTTATTTGACATTTGTTGACCAGGTTAGTCCAACTGACCTGAAGCCCTTTTACAACTGAGGCCCAGGGAGAAAAGCTCCACAAGTAAATAAAATCAAATACATTGATAACAGTATAACATGAATACTCAAAAAAATAAAAGAAAAATCATATATAATACATGGCAACATCTCAAAGTATTTACAATCAACATTATAAATGTTCTCCAGTACAATATTTAAAGACAGTAAGACCTTAGTTCAGTTAATAGCTGCTTTGCTAGTAGAGTATTAATGTAGTCAGGGCCGACTTATGTCAAGGCTGATATACAGTAAGGGGTTTAGAAAGGAGATGGAAAAGGTTAGGAGAGAAAGAGATGAATGGAGGGGGGAAGTTGGTCAAGGGGTGTGGTTACAGTGACAGATCCAAGCTTTGTTTAGGTAGCTTTTGGTAGCTGTTTTGAAATTATGTTGAGGCTTGATGTTTTGAATGTCCAGTGGAAGTTTATTCCAAGCTTGGGCCAGGGAGTACCTATACAGGTTTTGACCTATTTTGATTTTAGGCTTGCAGATAGTGAGAAGGTTTTGCTCAGCCCTACGGAAAGATCTTGGTGGTGAGTAGGGAGAGATGAGTACGCAAATGCCGGGAGAGAAGGAGGGAAGATACAGTATAGAATGTGTCATTTGAAGCTGAGAGAGGACTAGGTTGTGAGGAAGCTCTATCCAGTTTAACTTTTTAAGAGCTAGGCAGTGGTGTGAGTAGTAGGGATGGTCTGCAGCGAATTTAGCACTGTGTTGTAGGTGGATTTTAGTTTCGATTGGAGGGTGGCTTGAAGGTTGGTGAGGATTTGTGAGTGATAGAATAGGCAGGGGAGAAGGTAGGCATGGGATAGTGCAATTTTGGGTTCATTGGATAAGAATTTCATATTCCTGTAAAGCAGTCCCAGTTTTTGGTGGGTTTTTTAATATTATTGAGAATGTGCAGGTCAAACTTCAGTTGGTCATCAATGATCACAGCTTAGATGGTGTAAAGGTATGTTGCTGTGGTTGTAATGCATAGGGTCCTGGGTTCAAGAATTTGGTAGTGATGACTTTGGGCCATTAGCCTAGTACACATCTATGAACCTATAATAGAAAGTTCATCCCAGGGATCACTCCATTGGCTCTACTTGATAGAGGCACTAGGAACTAATGTTGGGTGGCACAATGCCAGAGCACTTCTATGGGCTAGACTTGTAAAGGCTCCAGGGTCATTAGCCTAGTACACACCTATGACCCCAAGTAGTTTGGTCTGTGATTCCACATTGATAGGGGTGTTGTTGTGGGATGTGATAGAGAAGGAAGATTTAAGATTACTCATGTTTTTAGGGACAAATAGCAGGAGTTTTGTCTGTTTTGGATCTTGGTGAGCCAGTTCTCAATATATAGGAAGGATGCCTGGGTAGTAGATTGTAGGTCAGTGAGTGTATCTGCTATGTTAATAACAGTAGAGTCATCTGCATATTGAATGAGTGATGACTGTGGGCAGGATTTATAGAACTGGTTGGTGAAGATATTAAATAATAGTGGCCCAAGGATTGATCCTTGTGAGACATCCATCTTAACTGGTAGTGCAAGAGAGATTGTGGAAACCCATTTGACAGATTGGAGTCTATTGTTAAGGTAACTAGTAAACCAGGAGATTGTAGAGGTGGACAGGTTGAGTTCTGAGTGTTTGTGTAAGAGGAGGGGATGGCAGACAGGGTCGAAAGCCTTGGAGAGTTCGAAAAACATACAAAAGACTAGTTTGTTTTGATCTCTAGCTTGTGATACAGTGTTAGTGAAGGAAATTAGGGCAGTGGAGGTGCTATGTTTAGGGTGAAAGCCATATTGAGTGGGGGTAAGTAGGTTCTCTTGTGAGAGGTATTGAAGGATTTGTTTGTGTACACATTTCTCTAGCATTTTAGAAAGTGGGGATAGAATATCAATGAGTCTGAAATTGGAAAGTTTAGAGGAGTTACCTCCTTTATGAATGGGTAAGGTGTAGAAGTGTTTCCAGATTGCTGGTACTTTGGCCTCTGTAATAGAGTGGTTAATAAGTACAGACATGGGGAGGGCTAAGGAGGTGGCTGCTTTCTTGAGAAAGAGTGGAGGAAGGTTGGCCATGGAGGGGGAGCATGGTTTAAGTTTTAGAAGTAGGGATTTAATGTAGTTAGTTCAGACAGTTTTGAAAGAACAGGCCAAAGAGGAGTTAGAGGGAGGATGAGGGATAATGGGGAGGGTTTTGTTTGTGTTGGGGATTGTTTGGGTAGTTCATTTGCTAATAGTTTCAACAAAATAAGAGTTGAAGTCGGTGGCAATTTCTAGTGGTGAGTTAGGGGGACATGGTTGAGGAAGATGGTATGCCTGGATGTAGAACTTGATTGATAGTGTGCCAGAAGTTCTTGGGATTGTCTATGTTTGTGGAAGGAGGGTTATTATAGAAAATCCTCTTATCATTGTAAACCGATTTCTTGGTGAGGTTGTGAAGTTCTTTGTACTGCATGAGATGAGATGGAAGTTTGGTTTTGGACCAGAGCTTCCAAGCCTCATCTCTCTTTAGCTTTAGGTAGTGAGTGATGTGAGTTAGACAAGGGGATATTATCGATTTAACCCTAACAGTGCATAAAGGGGCCAGGAAGTTTAGCAAGTTTAGGAATATGGAGTCAAATTTGGTTACTGCTTCACCAAGGGGTAGTTGCCTAAGAGAAGACCATTTGATAGCTGAGATTTGACTGTTTAATGTGTTGAAATCAAAGTTTGTTAATCTGTGACAAACTATGTACTTTTATGGTCTGCTGTAATATGGGGTATAGCTAAGGACTTTGATGGGACAGTGGTCACTTAGAGTATCTGGCAATGTTTCTGGGAAATGATATTTGTGGGGGTGGGAGACTGGTATCCAATCAAGGAAAAATTTATGATTGTTTGATTTTGTAGTATAAGTGGGGGTGGATATTAGTTGGGAGAAACCATGTAGGTTAATACTGGAGGTGGGAGAAACTGATGAGAGAGGTAGCCAGTTTATGTTGACATCACCCATAAGTATTGTTTCATTTGGTAGGTATTGGGTGAGCCATGAGAAAATATTTTCTAGTGTTGTAATATTGTCACCAGGGGGAATGTAAATTGCTGAAATGTTAATAGAGGTATGAGTATTAATTGTACATTTTGCTACTAGTAGCTCGGCTGGGGTGCCGAGGGGGGATAGTTAGAGGGGTAACAGTGAGGTGGATGGAGTACATGATAGCAATCCCACTGCCTTGTCTCGGAGTTCTGTCTAGTCATAGGATGTTGTAACCTGGGGAGAATGTAAGCTCTGTCAGGAATATGGGGTTTTAAGCAGGTTTCACAAAGTGTTAGGATGTCAGGAGAGTGATTGGATAACCAGGCATGGAATTCACCTGTTTTGTTAACTATACTTTTTATGTACATATATTACAGAGATAGGTGTTTTGGGGGATGGTAGGATGAGGAGAGGTGGAGAGAGTAGGAGTAGGGTTGAAAGAGGAGGGGGAGTGGGGTCCAGGTTTGGGATGGATGTCCCCAGAAAGAAGCAGGGTAGTGAGAGATGGAAGAAATGTGTGGGGTGGGTGGGGAGGGTGACAGTGTTTCATCTTGCCTTGGGGAGATGATGAGTAGCTGGAGGGAGTTTGATTTTAGGAAGGTAAGGTGTTGTAGGTGAGTGGATTTGAGAAGTTATAAATGTGGGAGAGAGTTGGAGAAAAACAGGTTGGAAGATGGAGGTTGGTGATGGGTAGTAATGTTGAAGTTGTCTATTGTAGGATGCAAGGTTGTATAAAAGAGATAACATGGAGGTAGTTATGAATGATAGCAGCAGGATGTGGCTTGACATGATGGGAAATGGCTTAATTGGTGTTGTGGTGTGACTAGTTATAGCAATGGGTATATTGCTAGCATGAAAGAGATGAGTAGTAAAAGGAGGGAGCTAAGATTTGAAGCCTATATGGTCAACTAGTAGAGTGGTTAAGGATTGTATAGTGTGAGTTAGTGGAGGCAGGCAGGAGAGTGAATGTGTGGTGGGAGAAGTTAATTGGATGGAGAGGAGGTGGGGAGGGGGAGTGGTTACAAAGGGGATCAATAAAGGAAATGATGTCAGTGATAGGTGGGAATGGGGGTAGGGTATGGGAACAGTGTGAGCCCAAGCGAAGCGAGAGCGAATAGAGCAAGGCTGAACCACAAATTGGACCTTGCCAGGGTGCCAAAGTCAATCAGAGGACATTAGTATAAAAACAGATCAATTGTAATTTGAACAGGGTAAAAGAGACAAAAGAATTGTTAAGAAGGGATGCAGAAGAGCAGGGAGGCTAACAGAAATGTATAGTCGTAGCAAAGACAGGGGCAATATGTGATTGTGAACTAGCATGAACCAGCAGGCAGGGAGGGAAATGAAGCAGTTTACCACAGCTTAAAAGAACAGAAAAGCATTTTTTATTAATAGATCTAGATCTGACTTGCTCCTTAAGTAAGGAGTGCCAGATCGTGAAACTTAGATAATGAGTATCAGATTGGGAATGGACTTTTTCTTTTACTTTTGCTCTTCAACTTAAAGTTGTGGGGGCGCCAGATTGGGAATATGACCTGGCAACAGAATAGCTGGCTACTTCTCCAGGTGCAGCAATGGCAGTTATGCAGGCACAGCCAGATCATGGTCAAATGGGGCCATAGGTATGGGAATGTAGCAGGACCTCCCACCACCCGCAGCCATTCTGGTGTCCCATTACTTGTGTCTCTCCCCTAATTCCATAAACACTGCCCTGTCAGAATGCATGCTATTTTTTCTTTACTTTAGAATGAAGGCAGAGATATGGATTTAATTTAAATATTCTTTTTTAACCAGGTTAGTCCCACTAGGCTAGTAGAATCTTTCCAGGGAAGACCTTTGTTGGTATTTATACCACTAGGGGAAATTTGGCCAGGGAATTGGGGAACTTCTCCATACCATGAACAACAATTTGCAGCTTAAACTTTTCAATACTTTTTGATAGTTCAGATGGATGTGAGATATGTCACAGCACCTAGTATTAACACAGACAGAGAGGGCCTCAGTTTAACAACTCATCCAAAGGGTGACACACACAGGAGGGCAACACCCCCCACCTTAAACTGCACTGCAGTATTGGCAATCCATCTACATAGTGTGGGAGCAGAACCCACAGCCTTCTGTACAAAAGGCAAGTATGGCATCCATTGTACTAGCATTCCCTTCAAACTCTATAGCACAAACACTGAAGGCCATTTGCTAAACAAAATAGTTGTATATTGAAAACAGACTTAGCATGAGCAGCAGTAAACTTATTTTCCCTTGAAGCTCACATTCCTTGAAAATGTACTGAAACTCACGTTCTTTAAAAATACACCCCTGATGACTAAGTGAGCAGTCTGGTAGTTTGTGTAGAAGATTAAGGTACTTGTCTCCTCTAACTAAGGTATAGGGTTTGAGCCTGAGCAAGCTGATTAACTAACTTGCCATCCCTATTTAGGGCATTACACACACACACACACACACACACACACACACACACACACACACACACACACACACACACACACACACACACACACACACAGTGTTTGTCTCCCAGTCTAGCACTACACATTCCAAGTTCTCTGTCTCATTTGAGAAATCAGATGACAGACAATTCCAAGTTCTCTGGTTGGGAAATCAGCAATAGCAGTTCCAAGTACTTTGTTTAAGAAAAAAATAATTCTGAGCAGATGCAGCAGCAGTTTCAAGAAAGTAAGTTTCAATGTTTAAATCCTGCATGTGACTGTGTGCATCATAGTAAAAACACATGCAGAGATGGAAACCTTCTGAAACGTCTGGACCTACTAAAGCGAGTTCCAAAATCTGGAGACTGAATGGACTTACATATGTTATGTCCTAGATGCCATTTTTTTGAATATTCCCTTTCCTCTGAGTTATGGAAATCTCAGTATTGGCATATATAAGTTTGGGGATGTGGGAAGCTTGTCCCCCACATGGCAGAGTACAGAGGGGCTTGCACCCCTCAAAAAGAAATTTAAAGGAGAGGGTTTATTTTCAAGATTCTCTCTTCTCCTGTGGGGTTTTTTTTTTGGCTTGTTGGCACTCGGCATTTTGAGTTCCAGCATTTCACTAGAGAACCACAGGTGAAGAGTATGTCCCTAAAGAAGAAATTGCACAGGTGCAAAGTGTATCCATAAAGAAGGGATACAGTTTTTTGTTTAATTATTTAATTAATAATGAAATGTTAAGACAGCCCCCTCTCCCACCAGCATGCCCCAGGTAACTGCCTAGATCATCCAGTACTGGATTCAACTCTGTATTCAGGCACTGTACTGGACTATGGTAGTGAAGCAGGAGCTAAGTCATAGAACAGAAGGCTATGTTTTCTGATCAGTCATCCCATGTTCACCTGTGGTCATGAGCTGTGTGTGAATAGCAACTGGGATGATAAGCTCACTGATACAGGCACAAAAACTGAGGCGTGTCTGCTGGAAAGCTGGGCTCAGTTTCTGTGGCAGACTGAGGAGTTTGGCAATCGGGGAGGATCACAGATTACATCGGATGTTCCTGTAGGTTGCAAGGAGTCAGTTGTTGTAGTCTGGATATCCTGTGGGATTCCCCTGGGCACCTCCAACCAGAAATGCACCAAGCATTATTCCTTGGGAAGACCCAGGAGAAGACCTGCAGCACACTGGAAAGATTAAATCACTCATCTTGCCTTGAAATTCCTGAAAAATCCACAAGATAATCAGAAATGTTTTGGAGAGGATTGGTCAGTTTGGTCTTCTCTGATCAAATTGCTAACACTATGGTCTTCACCCTGACAAGTGCTTTCGGAAATAGTTAGATGGATTGCAATGAAAGGATGTTTATGAAGTTTTGCTTGGGGTATACAGTAGACATTATATGGCAATTCAGAAACCTGGTACAATATTGTTTTCATAGGTTCATAGGTTAGTACTAAGCTAACTGCCCTTGCTAGACAATTTAAGCCTAGCCAATTATCCCTTGTGAGACTCAAACCCTGCACCTTGTGTTTGTAAGGCAAACACCTTCACCATTAGGCCACCCTCCCAACCCCTTTTCATTTCCACTTCACTAGCTTTACAGTTTTGTATCACTTATGCAATAAAATAATCACTGCAATGGTCTAATGCATTGTATAGAGCTATACTTTTAGCATAAGATGATTTTACTCTCATGTTATGAAATTAGGTTTAGTGAAGGCAATCTGTTCTTAATATATAGTTCCCTTCTGTAGACACAGACATAAATATGCAGCATATACAGACAGCAAACTACCTGTACCCCATATGCCTAGGATATCTATCCATGCACCTCTGTGAGATTTGTATCCTCATTCTGAGGTTTGCCACAATCTCTGCATTGTCAGACACACAGCACAGAATTCCTATCTTATCTGACTGTGCAATGACCCTTCTTCCAACTCTGGTATCAATCAGCAGTAATTCACAAACCTGTACAAAAGCTAACTCACAGCCAGATGCTGATTGCAAATCTATGAACTCAGTGTTTGTACCATTTATTATTCTTAATGCAAAACACTCATGCAAAGTTGTGCATATATTATTTATTTATTTATTTAACATTGATTGACTGAGTAAGCCCGACTAGGGCAGATCATATTTTCTGCGGAGGCCCAGGGAGAAATGCTCCAGACACATGTCTTTGGAATGTGGAGTACCCAGAAGAAACCCACGCAAATGCAGGGAGGACATGCAGACTCCACACAGAAGGCACCCTATCTGAGAATTGAAGCAGAGAACCTCTTGCTGTGAGGTGATAACATTAACCGCTACACCACTGCACTGCCCAGTTGTTTATTCATTTATTTGCTGTTGTTAACAAGGATAGCCTGAATGAGCAAACAGACTCATTTCAACAGAGTCCTAAGGAGAAAAGCACCACAAATACAGTACAAGAAAACAAAATGCATAAGTTTTATGCATAAATGAATAAACAGTCTAACATATGGAGCGTTTCTCCCTAGGCCTCTGTTGAAAATGTGCTTTGTCCCAGTTGGATGTTCCTGGTAAACTTTTAGTTATGTACTCACCATAACTTCAGATGTTTGGGATCCATCTCGCCTACATTCTGACTGATGGGTTCGGAGCCGATCCCTCGGCTCCGACTCGGCACGCTTATGCCAAAGAGCGAAGTCTCTTATTGGCTGAGCTTACTATATCCCAGGATGCACCACTACCATTCCCCCAGATCTAGTTTGTCCGCATACATGCACACATGCACGCACTGCTTATATAACATCGTCAGATGAAACAAGATAAAACAGTAGAACTCAAAACCGTTCAATCTCTTCTGATCTCAAGGCAGGGGAAGGAGGGTGGGTATTAGGAATAGGCGAGATGGATCCCAAACATCTGAAGTTATGGTGAGTACATAACTAAAAGATGTTATGTGATCCTATCTCGCCTACATTCTGACTGATGGGACAGCGTCCCTAGCACCTGAATCCTGGGTGGCTCACTGGAAAACACTCCTGAGTACCGTGGAACCAAATGATGCTCGCCCTTTAGATGCCACATCCAATTTATAGTGGGAAATGAAAGTGTGGGTTGGACCAAGTAGCCGCAGCACAAATCTCAGAAATAGCGAGCTTGGAATGAAAAGCAATAGAAGTAGCCATAGCTCTGGTAGAGTGAGCTTTGATAGATGTTGTAAGTTGCTTATTTGAAGAGGAATAAGCCTGAGTTATACAATCTCTAATCCATTTGGAGATAGTAGCTTTAGTGATGGTTTTACCCAATTTATTGTCTGAAAAGGACACAAACAACTGGTCTGATTTTCGAATTTGCTGAGTCCTGTCTAGATAGAAGCGGAATTGCCTGTGAACATCCAGTTTATGGAGGGTGTACTCGGCTTCGTTGGAGAATTTTGGAAAGAAAACTGGTAGCTCTAGAGATTGTTGGAGACAGAGATTAGAACAAACCTTTGGGACAAAAGATGGGTTAGGCCTAAGTGATACTCTATCCTTGTGAAAAATCAAATGCGGTGGTTTGATAGATAGGGCTTGAAGCTCTGAAACTCTTCTTGCAGAGGTAATTGCAACTAAGAAGGCAGTTTTCCAAGACAGATATTTTAACTCACATGTAGCAGCCGGTTCGAAAGGGAAGATGTTAAGGCACAAGTACCAAATCAAGATCAATGGAGGCGCAGGATGAAAAACTGGGGTCTTAACAGCCCAGCACCTTTAATGAAAGTTTTGCATAATCTGCTGCTCATCAACGGTGGATCCATGGATTCGTGAAATTTAGAGATAGCTACTAGTTGGACTTTAATAGTAGAGACTGAAGATCCTTGATTAAACAAGGATGTTAAAATTTCAAAACCTCTGGAATCGGGCAGTGATAGGGTCTAAGCCCTGAGTTGAGCCCAGATAGCAAACCTCTTCCACTTACTGAGGTACAATTTCTTAGTGGTGGGTTTGTGGGTCAAGATAAAATGTGAATAACTTCCGGTCTAAGGTGTGATTTCTGACTAAAGTCGGAAGTGGAGGAGCCAAGCTGTCAATTTCAAAGTGTGAAGGGACTGGTGTTGTCGTCCCGACTGATGAATCAGCAGATCCGGAGTTAGATCCAAAACCAAGGATCGTCCACAGCATGTTTCTTCAGGTAGGGAAACCATACCTGAGGCCAGTCTTGAGCAATTAGTATCATTGTGGACCCCAATTGAGAAGCTTTCTGGATGACTTTGGGGAGAAGTGGAACCGGAGGAAAGGCATAAAGTAGTCCTGTTGGCCAAGGTTGGACTAGAGCATCCATAGCTGCCTCTGACGTGGAGTCAAGGAGAAGAACCTTTGCACTGCGTTTTGTGGTGTTGCAAATAGGTCGCAGCACGGGTTCCCCATCTTCTGAAAACCTGAGCTGCTACTGTTTCGCTCAGGGACCACTGTGAGGAGAGAGAATCGTCCCTGCTTAATCTGTCTGCCAATATATTGGATTTCCTGGAATGTGGGTCGCTACCAAACGGTTGGTAGCTACAGCCCATTCCCACACCCTCATCCACTCTCTGCATAGACGGTATGATCTGGTCCCTCCTTGTTTGATTAGATACGAGACCACCGACATGTTGTCTGTGTGGATAGCGATAATGCCTTGAGGGAGAAACTTGTGGAGGCCTGTAGGGGCAGAATAACAGCCCTCATTACCAATACATCGATATGGAGACAGGTTTGGCCTGGTAGCCAGGAACCCTGATCTAACCTGCCCAGTCAATGCCCGGCCCACCCTGTCTGGGAGGCATCCGTCGTCAGGGTGGCCACCGGAGGGGATAACAAAGGTCTTCCCTGATTCAGATTGGATGGCTGAAGCCACCAGCGGAGGTCCCGCTTGCGTTTCTGTAATCATAATGGGGTGATTGAGGGAGATTCTGAAAGGACCATTGAGTCGATAACAGCCACTGAAGAATCCTCATGTGCAATCTTGCCAGTGGAACTAGGAGAACCGTGGCAGACATCGAACCTAAAAGTTGCAGGACCATCCTGGCTGGGGCTTTGGATCTTGAAAGCAGGGCTTGAACTTGACCTTGTAAAGTTTGAATCTTTCGGTAGGAAGAAAGACGCATCAATTTTGAGTCTATCTCTGCTCCTATGAACCTTATGCTGAGAGGGTAGCAAGACAGACTTTGACCAATTGAATGTAATTCCCAGGGTAGCACCCAGGAGATGGTGGCTTTGAGGTTGTCCATTAGTAGATGCCTGGTGGTGGCAGTCAGGAGCCAGTCGTCCAGATAGGGAAACACTTGGAATCCAACACTCCTCAGGTGAGCAGTCACTACTGCCAAACACTTGGTCAACACCCTGGGGCTGTGGTGAGACCAAAGGGCAGTGCACAAAATTGGAAATGACTGTCTCCCAGGCTGAAGCGCAGATACTTCCTGGACGCCCCATGTATCGGTATGTGATAATAGGTCCTTGAGATCTATGGAGCACATCCAAACATCCTTCTCCAACAATGGGAGAATGGATTGTAAAGTGACCATTGAATTTGGATTTCATGGATTGGTTTAATTTGCTGAGATCCAATATTGGTCTCAGGTCCCCTGTCTTTTGGCACTAAAAGAACCTTGAGTAATTTCGGATCCGATCTGGTCTGTGGGGACCAGTTGGATGACTCCTTTTCTAGCAGCTTTGGCGCTCTAAGGCTGCAATTTCCCTTTGACTGGGTGGTGGGTCCGGGATTTTTTGGACGTGGGGGTGAGTGTGTGAAGGAATGGTGTAACCTCCGGCAATAATCCGAAGCACCCATCTGTCCTGAGTGATAGACTCCCAGGCTTTTAGGTGCTTGGCAAACGGCACCGACTGGCTCGGAGCAGCACATCCGGGCAATCCCTCATGAAGTGTGGGAGGCTGAAGAGCCACGAAAGGACTCGCGTCTCCAGAATTGCAGGGCCCTCTGCCGCCTCTGGGGCGTCTCCCAGAAAAATTCCATCCTCTGCCTCTGGAAGGAATCTTCCTGCTGTTGAGGAAAACTTTGCGGCGGAACCACATCTTCCCTCCTCCTTTAGCCTTGGGATAAGGCCGAAGGGGAATAACGTGCACCTATGGCAGATAAAGTTTTTCCTCTTGCTCACAGCGGGTAAGAGTGTCTTTAACCTTAGGTCCAAACAAAGAGGACCCATCAAAGGGCGCCGGCGAAGGAAGACTTGAAGGCCTCCGAAAATGACACAACGGAGCCAGGCTTGTCTCCGTGAGAGCCACGCCTGTGCCTGTCGCTCTGCCCGCCCCTTCGCCCGCATATGAAATGAGCCTCACGGACGAGTTAGAAATCGAGGTAAAGATAGCCAACTGAGAGCTAACCGACTGGGCTAGCTGCTCAGGTAGGTTACCCGAGAGGGAATCTGACAGCTCCTTGACCAGATCCCTCTGTAGCCTGGTAAAATGTGCCAAATAATTCAGGGACCTTAGTGTAAAGGCCGCTGAAGTCAGGGTGCGCTTCACGGTCCGTGCTCCTAGACTGCTTATTAGGAGGATGGACGGATGTTGAAGCCTCTGCCACGCCCTGTTGTGTAGCAGATGCCACCACCATGGCATCTACAGCCACGCCTTTTGTCAAGAACTCCTTCTCGGGTGGGGCAGACAAAAATTTGTTAGGCGAGAAGGCACTGGTTCCACAGTATCTGGATGTTCCCATGCCCTCCGACAAACCAAATCCAGGAGCTCGTCGAAGGGCGGAGACACCCAGGAGGCGGAGGGCTGAGCCCCAAAGGCCTTGAGAAGCACTGACTCATCAGCAGAGGGGGGTTTGGATATCCAGCCGCCTCGTTGTTTGAGGATCTCTAAAATGTCTGCGAATGAGACATCATCCGAGGGCGACTGGGGACCCCTCCGCATCATCAAGATCAGTGTCCGATGTAAGAGACTCGGGGGAGTCCATGTGCTTCCTCTTGCACGATCTCTTCCTTGGGGGCTCCTCTGAAGACAACTCCGAAGAACCCTCAGGAGGAGGGGGACCCCAGTGGGGTACCTACCTCAGGCCCGGGGCTCCGCTGCCTAAGGACAGGGAACTGCCAAAGACCCAGTCTCCACGCCCAGGAAGGTGCCGTAAAGCCGGAGAGATGGCTGAAGACTTGGCCAAGGCACTCCTCATAGCTCTGAAAGCCGGACCCCAGAATCCTGGGAGTGTCCGGTCCCGAGCCATGATAGGAGACGGAAGACCAGCAAACGAAGCACCGAGAGGGAGGCTCGGAACCGACAGCATAGGTCCAGCGTCACCCGGTCCAGCCGAAGAAGTCTGCGTGCCAAACTCGGACCTGAAGGCGGGGTTGGAGTAAGGGTCGGAGCCGACCCTAGGATCTCCACCGCTCCAACAGCACCTGCTCGATGGAGCGAAGCGGTCGGAGGAGGAATGGCAATGACATGGGCATGGGCTATCAGCTCGAAGCCAACTGGGTCGAGCCAAACAAATTTCTGAAAGACTGGGGACTGGAACAGTCTTTGGAGCACCCTGTCTATGTCCGAATCTGACATCCTCGATGACCTGGAGGATACTGAACGGGTTCGAGTTGGCCTCTCCAACGGCCCCAAGGGGCTAAGGGACCAGCTCCGAGGCGACTCGATGACTATCGGCGCCGAAGGAATACCCAAACTAGTTTCCATCGGTGCGGGAGGACTTAGGCGCGAGGAGGAAGTGTCTGAGCGGACAACCTTCATCGGCCCGAGACCAGTGGAGCCGATGAAGGTGACCCGCCTCGATGCCCCAGCCATCGGCTCCGAAGCCAGAGGAGTCGAGACTGGAGGCATCGAGGCAGACCGTTCCACCCTCGGCTCCGAAGTCCTTGGAGCCGAAGGAGAAGCCTGCCTATGTCTTTTGGTGGTCGGATCCGATGGACTGGTCGGAGCCGACGCCCTTTTCTTTTTAGCAGGAGAAGGAGAGGATGCTAAAGCTTCTTCAAAAGAGGGTTTTATAAGGCCTTTCAATATAAGCTTATTTTTCCTCTCTTGGAGGACCCTCGAGGAAAAAGCGTGACACACGCTGCAGGACTCCTGCAAATGTTTGGCGCCCAAACAATATACACAGAGAGAGTGGTCATCCGTGATAGACATTTTAAAACTACATTTAGTGCACTTTTTGAAGCCCGAAGGCCTAGGAGCCTGAGACATTATAAGAAAAACTGAGTACTCTCTCACAGACAAAACTTTGTTGGGAAAGACTGACCCTACAAGATTAACTTTTTGCTTAATGATAGCCAATTAAAATAAAGGCCAACTGAAGACATACAACAGTGAATAAAGTATACAGGAATCCAAGAACCCCTAAGGTTCAAAGGGATTAACCAACAGGAAAGGCCCTATGGATGAAGGGAGCCTGTACCGGAACAAACACCAATCACACACAAAAAATTTTCTACAAAAGTTTTCAAAACACACACACACAGCAGAGTAGCTGTTAAAACAGCTTTTTGTTAAAGAATTAGCAAACTTCTGATAGAAAAAGTTAGTGAAAAGACACTACTTAGCTCAGCCAGCTCGAGACCACGTCTTTGCTAGTTAGCGGCAAACGAGATCTGGGGGACTGGTAGTGGTGCATCCTGGGATATAGTAAGCTCAGCCAATAAGAGACTTCGCTCTTTGGCATAAGCCAGTCGGAGCCGAGGGATCGGCTCCGAACCCATCAGTCAGAATGTAGGCGAGATAGGATCACATAACATCAAATGTTAAATAATAAATATGTACATAGTATAGTATTTATATAATTTGAGGTCTGTATTGTTTAATGGCATCAGAATATGTTTCATGCACATAAGTATGAAATATAAAGATGGGGGCAGGAGAAGACAAGTAGACAGTGAGGTAGGATGTGAAATAAGGAGAAGTTGGAAGAGTACAGGGCTTAGTGAGTGAGGTAAAGGTGAGGAGAAATTAGTTAGTAGTTAGTGTATGACCTATGAAAAGAGAATGAGTAGAGTATATGTGTTACAAAGAGAATATCTGTAGTTTTTGTTAACCTTCAATGTACATGCAATACCAAGTAGTTGTGAAGTGGCTTTGTGAAAATGTTTTTAGTTATTCTCAGCTCTAATTTTCAAAAGGACAGAATTCCACAATTTGGCAATGCACACTGTTATAAAGAATTTACAAGGTGACTGCTGGATTTGATGGCAAACACATCTAAGTTCTATCTTTGAAGCATATTTAATAACGATGGAACAAATGGCAGGGAATTTATTGGAGTGGTATAATATATATATATATATATATATATATATATATATATATATATATATATATATATATATATATATTTTTGGTCTGACTTAAGACATCACCCAGCTAGCCTGACCCTAGTGTCCCTTGTCTATACTAGATCTACCAGCTCATCTCCTTGCCTCCCCTGATTTCCTCTGGTATTTCTGGGGTTGGTCATGGATCATAAGTTTATTCTGGGGCTCGGTATATCTCTGCATTCATCCTGGAGGGATTTCATTATATGCTCAACATACTCCCTGCCCCACCTCCCACACTCATCGATCATGTCCAAGGCAGCTCTCCTCTTTGTATCATGAGTCTCCTGAGGGAGCATCATTGGTGGATGCCCTCCCACCCAGGATGGCATGCACATCCTTTCCTGTTACTGCACCAATAGCCCAAGTCATTCATCAAACGTGAGTTGACTGGGCTGTAGTCAGGGATTTATTCCCCTCTACTACAAGAGTGGTCGTGAATGGTTTAATGTGTATTGTGCTACGTTCTGTCTACATACCCCAGATTCACCTAAGTATACGACTAAAGAGTCTCTATCCTAGCTATTTAACAAAATTACATGTAAATGAAAATCATGGCTGAGTTCACTGCATACCTAACACCCAACTTTTTAACTTTGTGCAACTTAGTTATTTGATGATTATAACTGACATAATTCCCTTGCCAGTTAAATTTCACAGGGCTGGTTAGTTGTATCTAATTGTATAACCATAAAAATATATAGTCATTGTAATGTCAGATGCACTTTGAGTCCAGCATCCATATTTGATTGCTGCAACAAAAATGATATGTAAAAGCCCTTAAATTTATGCTGCACAAGGAAGTCTTAACCTTTTGCTGTCTGTTGTATACAAAACAATCTTCATCTATGTAAACTGGAGCCCATTGTACACCCTTGAGCTAAATTCCACAGAACAATTCCTAAATGACACATTTGCATTTGTAGAAGTAGTAAACTTACAGCCACCATTAATACTAAGATAAAACAAGGCTACCACATTAGCTTATATTACCAGAGAAATCAAATCTTGAATGGCATGGAAATAGCAAACTGGCAAACTACATCATACACATACATAATAACTTTTTTTTCCAGCAATACAAGTACTTCTGCAACAAAGCAAGGCCAGAATTTGACCATAGTTAATGACAATACCTTCTAACACAACAAAATAAATGTAAAATAATCCAAAATAATTCTGACAAGGTATACCCAAGACTGTAAATCCTGGGGCAAAAAATATGAAATCTGCATCTTTTCTGAAACATCATCTCTTATGACTGTCATGAAATTCTGCCAACATTTTTCAAAAATCTCAGCTAGCCAAGTGATTCCCCATCCGGATGACATCTTATATAGTTGCCTTGACACACACCATGTGTCATCGTTTCCTACAAATGTCATAAAAACTACCTAAAAAGCTTATACCCACTGCCCTGACATACAACACTCGACCACTGGAATTCCTGAAATAGCCACCTATGTAATATCCTACCCATTCTGACTGTTTAACCTTTCCAACACAGGAAGCCTACATTCCCTAAATTATGGAAATCAGACATTACTGTTTCCTTACACAATGGCAGTCATTCTAAAGAAACTACAAATTTATCCTGTAGTCACACTCCCATCCCTGTCATAATTCATTAAAAATCGCATCCATTTACAAACGCTTTGGCAAAAACGTGATCATAATGCTCTTTTCATTCCAGAATATCACTTCTGCCCAGGCCGTGGTAGTGAAACGCTTCTTCTCTTCTCTTTTTTACCAACTTCCTTCCACAGTTGAAGCTTCATCATGGTGACTGTGTAGAAGATGCTCTCCTTAACCAGTCTGATCCTTTGACAAAGTGAGCCTTGGCATCCTGCTTCAGAGGCTTCAAAGACTTGACAAATATAACCTGTCATCTGTCTGAATGCAATGCTTTATTATCTATTTGGAAAAGAGAACCAAATCAGTGAGGTGACGTGGCTTCACCAGCTCCACAATCTGTAAATCATGGAGTGCATCAGTGCTCAGTAGTGGACTCAATCCCTTATGCAATAGGCAACCCCACCCTTTATTGCTTCTCTGTAAACAAAAGCAAGATATCCTCCAACTGCATTATTAGCCCTGATATCTGGACCAGATCTAGTCTTTTCAACACCTTCAAAATGAAAGCAATGTTTCTTGCCTAACAGTCTATTCTCCAATGAAATACTCATCCTCAACATCATACCAAAATAGCTCTCTCCAAAGCTGTTCGGTTTAAAACTGGATGAATAATTCAAATTAGAGCTACATGTCAACACACCCTTCAGACTAACCAAAAACCAAACAGCTTAATCTGCTAAGTGCAATTCATGACACCGCACATGCCTCACAGAAGCATGATTTTTCATATTACCCTGCCTTTTCTATGGGTCTTAAACATTCACCAATCTGTGCCCTACTTCATCCACAAAGCTTCAGACTGCCAGTCAAAGAAGATAACTAAGTAGTGTACAACTGAAGTGTGGTGGAGTCATTAGACTACATTGTATTTTTCTGAGAATGCCAAATTTAGATTCTACTGGATATATGTATAATTTTTTTTTCGTATTTCGAATGAGCTACATATTAATAAATCTTGGTATTCCATGCTGTCCATTTGAAAAATAAAGGAAAGAAAGTTGTTTGTTCCTGAAAAATCACAAGAAAATGCATCTTGACTGGATTATGCAGAATAAATGGCATCCAAAATAATTTAAAAGTAAACATGGTTATTTTTGCTATGCAGTTGCTTTTAACTTATTCCCTCCAGTACATGTCTTTTGAGTGTGTACCTTTAACAACCTGTGAGTGTGGCTTAAGCCTTTAAAAATGCAGTTATCACCTTACCGTTCTAACAAATGCTCATTGACAGGGGTCAAATATAAATATAGTTGTGGCTGCCATCATGTATGCTTCAAGACAAAATATTGCGATACCTTCTATGTAGTATACTTTTGGAATTATTAATGCAAATATGGACATGAAATATTTGATGCCTAGATGCCCAGTAGGAGTTAACCACAGAAATGTCTGGAGGCACAATCGTCTGTAATAGTGTTGTTCCTGTTACCTTAAGTGCTGTGGCTTATTGAGAACTGGCATACCAGAATGATATTAAAACCTATACACTGTATTCTGCATTTTAGCAGATTTAGTAACAACCCATAAATTAATTGCAATAAAGGAATGTTCTGATGATGGCTTCATCAGACATATTTCTGCATTTTACCTACTTCAAAAATCTGCAGCAGATTCAACAGTTCCAGGACAATTCCTGAAGCCACCACTGGTTTGCCATCAGACTTCTTTATAGATGTGAGTAATGATGTTTGATTAGGAATTACTGGCTCATGCAGGGATCATGTGCCATTAATGTTAGTGAGATTTCAAAAATGTATCCTGTTTAATATCTTAATAATGGATGCATACCAGTAAAATCATACAGCATGAATGGTATGTGGAAAACAAACCACAGCAATACTGGCAAAGCAACAGTTTGGAAAAAATGCTAGAACAAACTAGAACAGTTGCCAACATAAAATCAAGTCAGCCCTGTTCTTTAACAGAAGGAAATAAAAAAACTCATTTGTCTTAAGGCAAGTTGGATGGGACTGTTCAGTCAGACAACTGTGGATGAAACACAAGGTTAGGTTGAAAGCTAATAAATTATATTATTTGTCAGATCAAATTGTCCAAGCTCTTCTGGAATCATCCTGAGAACCTGAAGTGGCAGCAATAGATGGAGGAGTGCTACTCCACCTGCCGAACCCAGGAATTCCCTCTGTTGTTATGCAGGCATGTACAAAGTGCTTCAGTACACATGTAATGTACTGACCAACATTCCTTTGTTCATAAATCATTTGCCTAACAGTCTATTCTCCAATGAAATACTCATCCTCAACATCATACCAAAATAGCTCTCTCCAAAGCTGTTCGGTTTAAAACTGGATGAATAATTCAAATTAGAGCTACATGTCAACACACCCTTCAGACTAACCAAAAACCAAACAGCTTAATCTGCTAAGTGCAATTCATGACACCGCACATGCCTCACAGAAGCATGATTTTTCATATTACCCTGCCTTTTCTATGGGTCTTAAACATTCACCAATCTGTGCCCTACTTCATCCACAAAGCTTCAGACTGCCAGTCAAAGAAGATAACTAAGTAGTGTACAACTGAAGTGTGGTGGAGTCATTAGACTACATTGTATTTTTCTGAGAATGCCAAATTTAGATTCTACTGGATATATGTATAATTTTTTTTTCGTATTTCGAATGAGCTACATATTAATAAATCTTGGTGTTCCATGCTGTCCATTTGAAAAATAAAGGAAAGAAAGTTGTTTGTTCCTGAAAAATCACAAGAAAATGCATCTTGACTGGATTATGCAGAATAAATGGCATCCAAAATAATTTAAAAGTAAACATGGTTATTTTTGCTATGCAGTTGCTTTTAACTCATTCCCTCCAGTACATGTCTTTTGAGTGTGTACCTTTAACAACCAGTGAGTGTGGCTTAAGCCTTTAAAAATGCAGTTATCACCTTACCGTTCTAACAAATGCTCATTGACAGGGGTCAAATATAAATATAGTTGTGGCTGCCATCATGTATGCTTCAAGACAAAATATTGCGATACCTTCTATGTAGTATACTTTTGGAATTATTAATGCAAATATGGACATGAAATATTTGATGCCTAGATGCCCAGTAGGAGTTAACCACAGAAATGTCTGGAGGCACAATCGTCTGTAATAGTGTTGTTCCTGTTACCTTAAGTGCTGTGGCTTATTGAGAACTGGCATACCAGAATGATATTAAAACCTATACACTGTATTCTGCATTTTAGCAGATTTAGTAACAACCCATAAATTAATTGCAATAAAGGAATGTTCTGATGATGGCTTCATCAGACATATTTCTGCATTTTACCTACTTCAAAAATCTGCAGCAGATTCAACAGTTCCAGGACAATTCCTGAAGCCACCACTGGTTTGCCATCAGACTTCTTTATAGATGTGAGTAATGATGTTTGATTAGGAATTACTGGCTCATGCAGGGATCATGTGCCATTAATGTTAGTGAGATTTCAAAAATGTATCCTGTTTAATATCTTAATAATGGATGCATACCAGTAAAATCATACAGCATGAATGGTATGTGGAAAACAAACCACAGCAATACTGGCAAAGCAACAGTTTGGAAAAAATGCTAAAACAAACTAGAACAGTTGCCAACATAAAATCAAGTCACCCCTGTTCTTTAACAGAAGGAAATAAAAAAACTCATTTGTCTTAAGGCAAGTTGGATGGGACTGTTCAGTCAGACAACTGTGGATGGAACACAAGGTTAGGTTGAAAGCTAATAAATTATATTATTTGTCAGATCAAATTGTCCAAGCTCTTCTGGAATCATCCTGAGAACCTGAAGTGACAGCAATAGATGGAGGAGTGCTACTCCACCTGCCGAACCCAGTAATGCCCTCTGTTGTTATGCAGGCATGTACAAAGTGCTTCAGTACACATGTAATGTACTGACCAACATTCCTTAGTTCATAAATCAAGACATCATCACTAAAAAATAAAAAATAGTATTTCAGGCCCGTGAGTAGCATCTGTACAGACCACACAATGTACTCATATATGTTAGAGTATTATGTCATGAACACACCCTACCATGCTGCGATGTAATTTGTACAGACTACACAGTGGACACATAGGTTGTAGAGCATTGTATCACGCACATATCCTACAATGTTGTATGTCAGAAGTGTAGAGCTAGAAAAGTTATAAAAATTGCCCAGTGCACACACACAAGTTACAGCAGTATGTCATGCACATACCCTTGAAACCTGTAGTGTCATTTTGTACAGATGACACCTTATGCACATTAGTGTTAGATCATTATGCTATGCACATACCCTACGATACTGTTGTGTCATCTGTACAGACTATAGAGTACACACATAGGTATTAGAGCATTGTATCACATACATACCCTACAATTCTGTACTGTCATTTCTGCAGACTACATAATATGCATATATGTGTCAGAGCATTATGCCATGCACACACCCTATAATGTTGTACTGTCATTTTATTGCCTATGTGTCATTTGCACAGACTATACTGTACTCACATAGGTGCTACAGCATTATGTCCGAAATGCACTCTACCTCACCATTCTTGCCCTAGCATTTGAGAATTATGTTATGCATGCATTCAGGAATGCTGTACTGTCATTTGTATAGCCTATACTGTGTGAACATAGGTGATAAAATATTACACAATGCACACATCATAGAAGGCAGGACTATGATTTGCACAGACCACACATTGTCCACATATGTGTTGAGTATTATGTGATATACATACCCTGCCATTCTGCAAGATCATTTGGACAAATTGCACAGTGTGCAGTTAGGTAGTATTGCATTATGTCATGCACATATCCTACAATGTTGTACAGCAGGAGTGTGGAAGAGGAAAAGCTCTAAAGATTACCCAGTGCGTACACAGGTATTAGAACATTGTCATTCATGTACTCTACAAATCTGTACTGTCATTTGTACAGACTACATATTGTACACACATGTCATGTACACACATATGTAGTTATGTGGAAAAGAAAAATAAGGAAGACCAGGATGACATGAACATTGAAATCTGTGGACCACCTAACTGCACTTTCTGTGAATACTTGATAGAGTACAACTCATTTGATTGCCCCTATCTTAAAAAGATGATGAAATCTTCAGCAGGTGGCAACTGCAATACTGAAAAAGTTGTATATAGGGCCATGTGCAATGACTTCCATGCATTGCATGTGGCTAAGACTAAGAATAAAGGAGGATTTCAGGTCATCTTTCTGACATCAGACATAAATGCCAGAGGGATGCCTTATCCAAACACTTATTAGAACACCCTAGACATTCTGGTTTTAACTTTATCATTCTGGACTGTGTGGAGATGGATGAGCTTGAAGGGGACATCAATGGTGTTTTGGAGAAAAAAGAATTATGCTGGCAGTTGAAATTAAATGCACTCAGAAAACCAGGACTTAACTATTATTGCTGTATTAAGAATGTGTTGAATTTATATAAGCTGCCATATAATCTGTAAAGGTTTTTTAGGGAATTTTTTGAGGAAATATTTTTAGTACTAAAAATATACTAAATAATAATAAAAATTATGTGTAGAATGTGAATAAATGTATATGTGTTTCATTACTTTAACCTCAATTCTGCTTTGATTAGATGTATTGCATCTTGTTAGCCCTGTGGTGTTAGGTTTATGTTAGGGTTAGGGGTGGTTTAAGTGAGTTAGGTTAGGCACAGATTAGGCATGTATGCAATTGGGACAAATATTGTGAGTGTGCGATAGTGATGGACCTTAGGGTCAGTTGGTAGATGTTAGTGTCTTTATATTGACATATTAGCATTATTTGTGTTTTCAGGATTTTGGGTTTCAGGATTTTGGGCTTTTGGGCTCAGGATTATTATGAGCTTCGATTCTGTAGTGGACCCATTGCATCACACCAGAGATTTAAATGGTAAATTCAAAAATCACATTTTTTTTCATGCCGCTATTACCACGTAATATTAATATAATTCTCCCATTTATCATACTGGTAGACATTCATCCACACTCATGCACACACCTGCACACTTTTATACATTACTAGTTTACTTCGTCCACTGTTTTCTATATTTTTGTATTGTATTTCTGCCAGTTTTCTTTGTATAAACATGTTTTGGGGCTGTAAACATGAAAACTGTCATGACATTTTTTGTTTGTTTTTTCTGCAAAGCACTGACATTTTTTTCTGAGTTATTAATTGCTTAATTTTTATGCACACTTATATACATGGATGGATATTTACTAGATGATATTATTAGACAGATGCATTTTTATATTATAGAGCTCAAGTTAGATTATGTTTATGGTTAGATAGCTATGTGTTTTTACTTGATTTTAATCATTGTTACAGACTACCTTTATTGCATTAGGTAGCCGAAAGATTTTAGTTAAAAGTCTTTTTATGTGTATTTTATGCTTTTCTTGCAAATAGATAGGATGTGTTTTCCTTAACAAGGCTTTAGTTTGATCTAATCAGTAGTAATGTGTGGGAGTGGGTACTTGTTCTAAAATGCACTTTTACGGCCCTGTTTATATTGTTTGCTATGAATAGGCTGGTTTAAAAGTAAACAATACTTACATTTTCCACACCTACTTTTAAATATACAAAAGCTGATATGTTATAACATTGTTAAAATATTTCTGATTTTTTGTTACTGAGGATCACTTGTCTGTGAAGAATAAAGGATTGTTGCTTTGGAGCACTACCTGAGTTTCATGATTTTTGGAAATTATTGTGACTGAGATTATCAATGAAGATTTAGGACCACTAGTTTTTTTTTTTTTTTTTTGCAATTTTGCAGACTACATGTCATTTGCGTAGACTACATCATACTCCCATGTGTTATAGCATCATGCCATGCATGCACTCTATAATGCTGAGAATTCTGTTATGCATGCATACACTCTACAGACTATACAATGTGAATGCATGTTTTAGAGCATTATATAATGCATACATCATACAAAGCATGACTGCCATTTGAACAGACTGCCCAGTGAGCACATAGGTGGCAGAACATTAAGCCATGCATGTACCACACAATGCTGAGCATTATGCCATGCATGTACCCTCCAATGCTATTCTGTAAGTTTTGCTCCCTTTGTCTGGTAACCATTGAGCCCCCCCCCCAAGTTTTTTCTCTGTTGCAGCTTTCAGATACTAGGGAAGAACGTTGAGGTGGAAAAGCTACCATCAGATAGCCAGTAAGGGTGAATACTTTCCCCTTCCCTATTGGCACTTTGTGTCTTCTTCCTGAAATGGCAGGCACAGGATGACACACATTTATGTATGTAGCCTGAGTGGTACCTAAAGAGCGTCACTGCACTACTTTGTGAGTAAGTGCACCCTTGATCCCTATATGCCCTGAAATCGTCTACTAAGTAGTGACAATATAAAGAAAAAATTGCCATTCTTTCCTTAGAATGATGAGTCAGTATCAGTCAACCATTCCCACCCTCCAGTGTGTCAGTTGCTAAGTAAACCTGGGTCATCTAGGTCACAATCAGGGCTTTATCCCTCTGTATTACAAAGTGAGCTAATTCTGTAGCTGTACAGCATCACTGAGGACATAATGTATGAGTGCAGGGTATGACATGTGTATGCCTCTTTTCTATGATGCATTTCTGCCAACTTCCATGTATCGTCCACCATTTTGTTTGGATCATGGTCCTGGGTGTATACTGTGTGCATATGGTGTGCACCTTTCTTGTACTCTGTTCCACTAGCATTCTCTCTTAGTCTCCTCATTTTGGTCTGTAGTCCTGCATTTGTCCTGTATTGTGCATATCTCTTTTACAGTAATTTCCAGTGCTCACCTTTGTAGACCTCTCACCTTCACTCTCCAGTCCTGCATCCATATTGTGTACACTTTGGGTGCATAGCATACCTCTGCAAAGTTTGTACACCAATCTGTGTCATTTGGTCTGTTGTCTTGGTTGCATACTTTGCACACCTTAGGTACAAAGTGTACAGCTGATAAACTGTGCTTGCCATCCATCCAATGGCTCATGATCTTAGCTGCATACTTTGCGCATCTTGGGCATATCACTCTACTGGTGGACTATATGCACCATCAGTCCATTATTCTTTGGCCTTGTGTACACTCTGGGTACACCTATGTTACATGTCATACTAGCTGTGCATCACTGGTGCTGTTTCATTTTAGTTTTGTTTGCATTTACCTGCTGTGAATTTAAAGCTTCTGAGGTGCAATGGCTGCACCACTGTAGTGTGATGCCACCATTATCTATCAATCTATCTATCCATCTATCTATCTATCTATCTATCTATCTATCTATCTATCTATCTATCTATCTATCTATCTATCTATCTATCTTTCTATCCATTTTTAACTGAGTTAGTCCCATTAGACTAGTGGCTCCTTTACAGGAGAGACCCAAGGAGGTATTTATGCTGCCTAGAAGTAAATTTGACCAGGACACCAGAGAAATTCCCCTATTCTTTTCAATAAGTGCTGCTGAATGTTTTACAACCCCTGAGCTATCATCAGCTTAGGCTGATGAGGCCTTGGTTTAACATCTCACCTAAAGAATGACACACAAAGGACTGCAGAAACCCCTAATGCTGTATTGCAGTGTCAATAAATAGAACATTTATTCAATTATCTGGGGTGGGAATAGAACCCACAGGCTTCTGATCCTCTAGCACCAAGGCAAGTGGGCTATCTGTTGAGCCATTGACACTATAGACATGATTTTCCTAGTTTACATCTGCAAGCTTAAGCTAAATACATATATGTTGCAGTCATATTCAGTTGCAGTCTCTGTGAGCTGTGTTGTACAGACTGATGTGCACTTATGCACGTATGTGCTACATATAATTTTACTTTCACATTTGATATGTGCTTTAACTTTACAGTCTGTGGTGATCTCTGGCCTACTTTTGACATTATCATTCCTGCTTTGCCCAGTTGTTGTTTTTGCAACCTTTATGCATATGCTACTATACACCATCCAACTAACACCCACTACACAGCCCTTGTGTTTGGTATTTATGCCAGATTGCCACTTATGAATGTCACAATATCATATAAGTCATGAGAAGAGGCTGAACATGTAACGTGCACACATGCATTCACGAGCGAAGACTGAAAACTTTTAAAAACTGGAAGCAAAAGGAGTCAGCAGCACAAATAAATTCTTAAGACTGTTTATTGTTAGCGCTTTCGGCTCGGACTATTCCAAGCCTTCTTCAGACAAAACAGTTAAACACTGACGGCTAGAGTTTAAATACTAACATCCATTGACGTATTAATTAATTAATTGATAAAATACTATTAATCTAAAAGTGTGCCTTAAAGCACCAAGACATCTTTTATATACAAATCTATGTTATAAAACCATAGTATGATGAAAAACCATAGTGGCATACTAAAAATATACCTTATATGGTATACTAAAAATGTGCAAGATAAAATAACAACCTAAAATACCGGTACCCATATTAAGAGTCCTCATAATAATAACATACAAGAGATCTTGAATATAAATAAATGTTATACAACTGTTGTCTGAAGAAGGCTTGGAATAGTCCGAGCCGAAAGCGCTAACAATAAACAGCCTTAAGAATTTATTTGTGCTGCTGACTCCTTTTGCTTCCAGTTTTTAAAAGTTTTCAGTCTTCGCTCGTGTTTGTTTTGGTGTAATGGCTACTGGAAACGGAGTGGGTTCGCAGCCGTTATTTGACGAGAGCAACAGCCTTGAAGTCGATCCTGCATCTGGTTCCGGTAATAGAAACGGTTCTCAACAGGAAGACGCTATTGGCAATCTGACGGCACTTGTTCAAGTGCTTCTAGGAAGAGTAGAAGCGCTCTCACAGAAAGTGGATAACACTATTAGTGGAGTTAAACAAGGGTTGGTGTCGACTACACAGCAAGGCGGCAACAAATCCGGCGGACTCCCATTAACTAATGGAGCGACTAATCCTGGTGTTTCAGCTCCGCTATCTAGCTATGCTTCGAGGCTTATTTCTGCTCCACCCTCTGCCACAGGAACGGCCGACATTATCCAACCCGGGCAAGGTAATGCAGCATTAGTTAATAATGCAAACATTTCTCGTAATAGTGTGACTGGTCTTGCAAATAATGAGATAATTTCTAATACACCATCAGTGGCAGCATTTTTTAGTAAAGACAATTTTTTTGAAGAATCTTTTAACAATAACGCTTTGTCTAGCGGGCAAAGCAATGTGCAAGTAAACAACAATTTATTAAGCTTAATAAATGAGTTTGATGTCAAGATGTTTAAGTGTAGGAAACTTCAGCTCGAGGTTTCCTACTTACAGGAATGTATCACTAAGAATGTTATCCCTAAGGGCCTACGTCAGTGGCGATACCCATCAGGGCTTACTGCTGGGTCTCCTTTTCATTATGAATTACTAGAACTCTTTGATCGGCAAGCCAATGAATTTTTAAAAGCTTTAATTGCATATTACAATGCAGACATTTGCACTTTCAAAGAAGAACTGGATATGCTAGACCAAGTCATTAAAAATCATGGTGACTTCAATAGATATAAGTTCGAATACTGCCGTATATACAGCAGTATAGATACAACTATGGACAAACTCCTGCATAATAAAAAGAAAAAGCTTGCAAGAGATATTGAAGCGTATTCTAAACGTCAAGCATACCCAGACCCACCCAATAGTCGTTCTAATACCACCACAAATGGCTCAGGGGCTAGTACAGGACTTTCAAACAACAAACCTGACAGTAATACTTCCTTAGTCAATGAAGAGAATTTACTCCAAGAGCCTGTTCGCCGTAGCGAAAGGCTTATTAACCGTAACAATAACAGCAATGACATTGGAAGGGGTAATGAAAAGGCGGATCAGGGTTTTCAGTCCAGTTCCAATCCCAGATCCAACAATGGGAGGAAGAACAAGAACTGGACAACAACGAAGAACCCCAAGAAGAACCGCAGGAGATAATCAACAATGGGCCTGGGGATTGTGAAAAAGTAAAAATTTTCACTTCTTCTGAAGGCGATTTTAAAATATTTAATTATACTAGCCTATCGGTCGAAGATGATATGGTTGATTTTCTCTCAAAAGGACTTACATTTGTACCCTCAAAGCGTATGAATTTAGCGGACACTATAATAGACTTGAAACTGTTTGTCCGAAAGCTTAATCTAAACCTGTTGATGGGTAACAATTCTAATGTTATTAATCCCATCAGGATAGTAAGTACATTTAATCCAATATTGCATTCTGATCTCACAACCTTTGAAAGAATCTGTGAGTTTGATTTCAGAGCCATTAACCAATGTTCTAATAGGAAATCATGTAATAATAATAACTTAAGTGAAAATGACCGAGATTTCATAACTCTATTAAGGAACTGTAATGTAAGAATTATGAAACCCGATAAGGGAGGGGGGCTGGTGTTTATGGATCAAGAACAATACATTGATACAATAGAGGCCCACCTCAGCACATCGTCTTATTGTAAGGTTTCTATCAATGAAGTGCATGGGGCCTACAATAGAATTAAACAAACAATTGAAGATTTATTCTTAGAAACATCAATTGATATTGACTTGTATCACTACTTTTTGATGTTAGCTCCAAAAATTCCAGCAATATTTGGCACCCCAAAGATACATAAATCATTGGAAGAACCCCCATTCAGAATTATTGTCGATGGTCGAGGTTCAATTACATATGGGTGTGCCAAATATATTGACAGTATTTTAAAACCATTTCTCGAAACTGAAGCACAAATTTGTCGAGATTCATGGTCTTTTTTATATAACATACACAAGTTAGAATTTAAACCAAATTGTCTATTTCTAACAATAGACGTTAAAGACCTATATACTGTCATCCCCCAAAGCTTAGGAGTTGAGTGGGTTTCTGAATTCCTTTTGAGTAAGAAAGCTGAACATAACACCATTTATTTAACGACTTCTTTGTTAGACATGATTCTCACTAACAACTACATGACTTTCAATAACAACTTTTACCTACAGAAGTCAGGTGTAGCAATGGGCTCCCCATGTGGAGGCTCTTTTGCCAAAGCAGTGATGGCATATTGGGAGCACTTATATCTTTTCCAAGATCCATTTTTCCAAGACAATGTCTATTGGTACACTAGGTACCAAGATGACATGTTTTGTATATGGACAGGTGATTATAGTGACATTCCATTATTTATTGAGAACATATCTAAGACTACATCTTTCTTGGAATTCACTTATAGCACTGGTACTGATTCCATCAATTACTTAGATATCCTATTGGAGAAAGATAAGCAAAATTATTGTTATAAAAGCAAAATCTATAGGAAACCAACTTATTCCAATAGTTTTTTGCATTACACCAGCTGCCATCCTCACCATCAAAAACGAGCCGTAATTAAAGGCCAGATGGTGAGAGCAGCGAGAATGGTATCAGATGACACAGACTTTGAACAAGAATGCAGCCTATTGGAAAAAAATTTTTTGAACAGAGGTTATCCTAACCATATCATTACGAAGATAAAGTCTGAAGTCACACAAAAAAGAGCTCTTGGTCATTTCATCCCATTATTGAACACATATAAAAGGAATGAACTGAATCCAATCCATACAGTAGTTGGCAACTGTTCAAGCTTAGAAGTCACATTAAATGATTCTAATAATGCTAACACACGATCTAATGTGTCATATCAGACGTGTTTTTTGCACATATATTCTAGTGATTCTGATCTCATAAAGAACATCTTGTATAAAAACTGGGCCATAATTAGCAGTAATGAAATGCTCCTTAAAGTATTAGGGAGTAGACCAAAAATAAGCTACAAACGTGGGTCGAACCTTAAAGAGATTTTAGAAAAGAAAAACAACATATGTTACACACATTCTAAAGTTAAAGGTATGTTTAAATGTGGTTTTTGCCAACAATGCAAACACATTCTAGTCACTAATGTTTGTAATATCAATGGCAATGAATACCATCTCAACCACAAATTCAATTGTAATACTAAGGCAGTTACATATGCAGCTCTATGTCAAACATGCGATGCCTTCTATATAGGCAAAACAGAACGCAAATTTAAACAATGAATATATGAGCACTGTAATGTAATCCATAAAAAAGACCCTAATAACGCCTTAGCCAAGCACATTAACAATAATCCATCTCACTGTTTTAAATTCTTAATTTTACAGCAAAGAACACTAGATATTAGGGGAGGCCCCTGGCAGCTGTTATTGGAACTGGATGAATTAAAGTGGCAAATTACCACAAATGCTCAAGCCTTCCCAGGGTTAAATGAGGGTTTCTCTATAAAATGTGTATTAAAACTGTTGGCATTAAGAAGATAGAGGTTAATAGTTTTATAATTTAATGTAACCCTTACAATGGGCTTATATTTGTATTTATATTGGTATTAATATATTTGTATTAACTTATTGCACATAACTACTTTTAATATTTACAAAGTTGTATAACATTTATTTATATTCAAGATCTCTTGTATGTTATTATTATGAGGACTCTTAATATGGGTACCGGTATTTTAGGTTGTTATTTTATCTTGCACATTTTTAATATACCATATAAGGTATATTTTTAGTATGCCACTATGGTTTTTCATCATACTATGGTTTTATAACATAGATTTGTATATAAAGGATGTCTTGGTGCTTTAAGGCACACTTTTAGATTAATAGTATTTTATCAGTTAATTAATTAATACGTCAATGGATGTTAGTATTTAAACTCTAGCCGTCAGTGTTTAACTGTTTTGTCTGAAGAAGGCTTGGAATAGTCCGAGCCGAAAGCGCTAACAATAAACAGTCTTAAGAATTTATTTGTGCTGCTGACTCCTTTTGCTTCCAGTTTTTAAAAGTGCACACATGCATTGCTGTCACATTCATGTCTTTAATCTTGGAACACTGACATGACATACGTTGGTACATATTTGATCATTACCCTGGGTACACATTTTGCTTTGACATCAATCATACCCATGAAGTATGTGTCTCTGTTGTTCATTAACTGTGACCAGTTTGTTTCTCAAATGCACTGCACATACAGACAAAATACTCAATACGTATATGTGTGCAATGTGTCCTGAGTGGCATCTCATGTCCCTTTGATATGCATCAAGTGCCTCTGAATGATTAGAAATATGCCATAGTGATTGTTGCTTCTTTGGTGTTATTCACAGATGAAAGCATGGTTGAATCATCACATATATGCACCTGTCTATGTAGATCCATGGACATAGCCAGGAACATGCCTTTAGAATGGAAAGCCCTAGCCCCATACAGTGCATATTTCTAGACAGTCTCCCTTTTCAATACTAAAAAACAGCCAACCATGCATTCTGAAAAAGCTATTTACCATAATAAATGTCCTATTTTTATTTAAGTTCTATAACCATTTCACTGAAAAAATAAATACATTATTTTTTTATGTATGATGTGGTATACATGATGTATGCCTGACTACATCCATGTGTATATCAGCACAACATTTGCTGATATGTACCACACACAGTTGTGCTTCTTCCACTTACAGGTTTCCATCTGTACATGCTTGGCATCATTCCTGCAGATATAGCTCATTTCTGGCACTGTTTTATTTTCAGCTGGATAACTGCACAGTTATTGTCTGTGTATTTGCCTCCTTTGGATCACCAGCAAAATATTCAGTATCAACAGTGTTGCGGTATCTGTCTGTAGATAGTGTTTGCAGTGACTTAAGAAACAAAGTTCATAGTGGAGCAGACTGTCAGCCATTACAAGTAGAGGTGGAAATGTTGTGCCACCAGTCTCAGTGGCTCAAGGACTTTGTTGATGAGTTATGTCATCAGTTGAAGTGCACATTTCACAGTTGGTTGATGAAAGTCACACCTTGTTTGAGATTTTAGACAAACTACAAAAGGTCATATCTAGTGGCGTGACTTATGTACTCATAGAATAGAAGGTAACTGCTTGGACCAAAATGGACCATCATCTTGTCATAACTGCATATCATCTGTTCTCATGGAGCATGTATCAGTGCAGCTACCCATGGCCTCTGCCTCATCCAAGCAGTGATACAATAGTCTTTGGGGACTTCCTGTCAGTGAGGGTGAGTTTGCTAGTTGGGAAATGATGGAAGTACTGTTTTTACCTCCACCATATTGGGGATTCTGGCATTTCACCAACCTCTGACTCACTACTCTTAATTCCAAATGCACATAAAATCACCAGACAGAGACTACACCCTTTACATAATACTTCTGTCCAAAACATATACTTGTAATTATTTTCACCGCATTTGTAAAGGAAAATGAGAGATACAAAAAGACTATATGCATATATTTAATGGCATTTACCTGGAGTGTGATATTTATATTATATTATATGTACCTGGAGTCTGATCAACAAATCTGCTGTATGCAGATGATGTTTCATTACAAGCAGACTCTGAGCAGGCCTTCAGCAAATGGCAAGGCCTGGAATGTAAAACTACAGATACATAGGATAAAACTGAGCACAGACAATACAGTGGTCATACCTGCAACTAGGCTAAAATGCTGAAAACTGAGATAAAAGGAAATATAGTGGAACAGGTTAACAGCATCAAGTATCTGGGAAATAGTGTAATTCATGAGAATGAAACTCTGGATGAGGTGGTTGAAGCTCAAATCAGAAGTGCTGCAGCCAAAGGGCACAGAGTATCTGAGAAGTGCACAACAGAAGAATACCAAAAGAGTTGAAAAGTAAGGTGTACAAAACAGTAGAGTAACAAGTGGCTGTTTATGGCATAGAAACCTGGGCAGTGAAGGCAGAGCAGCTGAGGAAGCTTGAGGTGATGGAGATGAAGTGCCTCAGATGGGAAATAAGACCCAGAGCATGTGACAGATGAAATAATATGCACATCAGTAGAGAAGCCAAAGTCACCCCAATTGCAGAAAAGGTCAAAGAAAACAGATTACATTGATTCAGTTACATGTGCAAGAAAGCAGAAGATGATTTGGTAAAGCAAATTTGGGACAGACAGCAAGAAGACAAAAAGAGATGAGGACATCCAGCCAAGAGATGGCTGGATTGCATGAGAGAAGACCTGTGACTGTCAAGCATAACTGTTGAAGAAGGTACGAGAGTGGTCTTTAAATCAAGATAGGTGCTGACAGTTGATATGGTACCCCAATGCCATGTAAACATAAGAAAAAGTGAGTTGTTGATGATGATGGTGATGATTGCTAAGTGACCTTTAGGGATCTCAGTCCTCAGTTCTTTTAAAAGCTCCCTGAAAATAAATTTATTAAAACTTGTATTTTAGTCCCATTAAATGTTTAACTGTCTCATTTGATATGTAGCACTGTATTTGCTCATTTTTTTCTCACTTAATTTACTTTTATATTGTTGTGTGTTTTAGTTTATTTAGCCATTGTATGTACTAGCACTTAGTTATAAGTATTCACATAAACTTGGACTTGATATTGAAATCAGTAGCCTTTCTTTATACCTTTTGAATTACTGTATATCCTTAACACTGCATGGACATCAAGACTGAACATATTACTTACATGCTGTGCTGACCTCTCTGTTCCTGGTGTCATTCCCCTAAGGAAACAACTCAGCTTTCTCATCGTTGTTTCTACTAGTACTGTCATGTTACTTGATTGTAGCTTTCAAAAATATATGCTAGTCAGCAAGACATAGTAAAGATCCAGCAAGCCATCCTCTCCTACTGAGGTACACAGAAAACACTGACATTCCATATCTGTTTGGGCAAGGAGTTACTGAAATTTTAACTGCAGATGCAGTCTGTCAATTAGAAAATAAGTATAATGCAGTACATAGTACCTCCTCTAGTTTGTTGGACTGGATGCTGGCTAACAAAATTTATCCTCAGGATAAAATGAATTGAAGCCTCACCCTCTGGCTATATTTGTAGATAGATTATTTAAGCCATTTTTCTATAGTTAAACACCTGCTGAATTATTTATAAGATGTTTTTGCGATGGCTCAAGCAAGAGTTGTATGCTGAGAATATTTTATTTATAACAATAGATGTGGTTGACCTTCTTATAAGCATTCCCCCAAAAAAGAAGAATTACTATTATTTCATGAAATATTATTAACTTTTAATTTTTAGATAATAGGGAGATAAACAGTATTATAGATTGTATGGACATAAGTCTAAATAATGACATATTTTTCAAAGGGGAAACATATAAGCAGATACAAGGGGTGGCTATGGGTGAAGCCTGTGTCCCTGTATTTGCTAATTTCATTATGTACTCTTGGGAATTACAATATATTTTTAATTCTGATTTTTATAAATTGTGCCAATGTTATATTTCTGGATGATATTCTTATACTGTGGACTGGGTCACAAAAAGTATTGGCCGAGTTTATAAATTATTTACAGCATACTACCCAATTTCTAATGTTTATCTATGCAGTCAATAATGATGTTATGAGTTTTTTGGATACAAGAATTTATGAGTGATGGGTGTTTTTTTCTACTATTTTAAGGAAAGAAACATTTAATAACAGCTATTTGCATTAGCATAGCTTCCATCTCTATAAACTGAAGAGAGGATTGGTTAAGGGACAATTCATCTGATTGGCTATGGTAATGTCTAACAAAACAGTTTTTATTAAAGGAAGCTATAAATCAACTGATGTTTATTTATTTATTTATTTATTGATTGACTGACATTGATTACCAGTACGGTACTACTGGGTAGGAGCCCATTTTCATCAGAGGTCCAGGGAGAAAAGCTCCAAAGTATTACAAAACATTTTAACAACAATAAGTATACAGTCTTTAAAACATTACAAAGAACAGACATATTTTAAATAATTATACCAAATTAGGCATAATATGAAAACACTGGATAAGAACAAATACAAGTTATGTGGCAATGATTTAATAGTTAGAGCAATTTTAGCCAGTTTATAGAGAAATAAAAGATAAGTCAGTATAATACAAACAGGAATTACCATATGAAGTGAGATAAAAGCAGGCTTAGGATATATTTAGAGAGAAATTGATAGACGTAAGAAAGTGAGGGAAGAAGGGAGAGTAAGGAGTTGTAAGATATAAGTATTTATTCACATTTAGGGAGATAATGTATCCTGGTGTTGAGCAAGAACAGAGATAGTTTTTGGCTAGGAAGTCTTTCAGAATGGTTTTGAAGGATGGGAGGGAGGATACCGACCTGACAGATGGAAATAAGGAGTTGCAGGCCTGAGAAACATGGTAAAAGTACAGAAAATGACAAGCAGATTTGATAGGTTTGTGGACAGACAGGAGTTTTTGGTTACTGGATCCTAATGATTGGCAAGAAATATAGTTATGCAGAATGTTATTTAGTGCTGGACAAGCAGATGGATTCTGGATAATTTTATAGGTAGTAGGAAGCTGTGTATATATTAGTTGATGGGGTAGTTCTAACCATTTTAGGCTTTTTAATGCTATACAGTATTGGGTTCTGAAAGGGGTGTATGCTGCAAATTTAGCAACTTTGTTATAGCATTGTCCGAGTTTTGATTTTTGTGATGCCTGGAGGTTTGTAAGGATGGGAGCACCATAAAGGAGTGTGTGAAGGAGATAGGTAGTGACAAGTGTAGTTTTAGTTGTGTTGGTGAAAAAGATTTTGGTTCTATAAAGCATCCCTAGTTTTTAATGAGTTGTTATGCATTTTTGTATATGCAGGTTTAATTTCAGATTATCATCCACTATCATCCCTAATAATTTGCTATGACTTCACTGGTTCCATTATCAAGAGAGAGGACTTCAAATTTTGTTTTTTTCATGGGAGAGGGATTTGGGGGAAAAGCATTTTTTTAGGGTTAAGCATGAGTTGAGTTATAAAGCCAAGTTTCAGTTGTTGTTAAAGCTTCTTGAGTAATTTTATGGAGGTGCACCATGTTGTCAGATGTGCAAATAAGTGTGGAATCATCTGTGTACTGTATTAGGGAAGCTTGTGCAGATGTGTGGATGGTGTTGGTGAGAATGTTAAAGAGGAGGAAATCAGGGGTAGCACCCTGTGGTACACTGGTGGTGTCTAGGAGGTATGTGGAGAGGGTGGGGTGGCATTTTACTGATTGATACCGATCAGGTAGCTTTTGAACCAAGCAAGGACGGTCTGACAGAGACTGAATGAGAACATTTGAATTAGATGTTTGCTGTGACAAATTGTGTTGAAGGCTTTAGACAAGTCAAAAAATAAGAAGGTTAGTTTGCCGTTATCTCTACCTTTATTGATGGTAGCTATATAGGTTAGAAGTGCAGTATTAGTACTAAGGGGAGAATGGAAGCCATGTTGTGTGGAAGATAGGAATTCTTCCTGCAAGAGATAATTCAGCAATTGTTTTTGAATACATTATTCCAGTATTTTGGAGAGAGGGGATAAAATTACTATAGGTCTAAAGTTAGTAATGTCTGTTGAATTTCCTCCTTTATGCAGAGGAATAATGTGTGACTTTTTCCAGACAGAGGGAACATGGGATTCCTGGACTGATCTATTTATAAGGATTGAGACAGGGTAAGCAATGCTTGTTGTTGTTGTTGTTGTTTGTCTTTTGGCTTTTCCCAGTTAGGGGTCGTCACAGCGGAACTCCGGTCTGCTAATGATTGGCAGTAGATTTTCATGAACGCCGAGGTGCCAGCTCGATGTTCAACCTTCAATGAAGGCATGCCAATTTATGCATGTCTTTCGAACGCTCACCCAACCGCGGGGAGGACATGCAGACTCCACACACCTAATGGCTGCTATTTTAAGGCATTCACTTGGAAAGTTATCAGTTGAAGTAGAGTATGGTTTGAGTTTAAGAGCAGTTTTACATAGAGCATGGGCACAGGTTTGAAGTTGAAAGTGGATGTGGTGATTTTCTACTGGGCAGGGTCAGGATTAGATGTGGAGGAATCCTTGGTTAGAGATGCTATACTATCTATGAAATAAAAATTGAATTGTATTGTAATTTCTAATGATGGGTTATTGGGAGAGGAGATAGCAGTGGTGACTAGTGCTATTGGACTGCAGGACTGCAGCGCCCCCCCCAGCTGTAAAAGAGAGCTTTGTATAGACATGTTGAACAACATACATGACATACCTTTAATTTTATGATTTTAGAACAAATCAAAATAGATGGACAGGGGTGGTTTATAGAAGAGCATTTGGAAATTAATTAATTAAAATGGCAGTTGATTTTAAATGCTTGTAACCACCCTGGTTTGAATGATTTTTGCTCTATCAATTCTCTTTTGAAACTGAAGTTTTATGATATGTAATGGGTTAGTGTATTCAGTTGTTTTATTCAAAATGTATTGGTGAAATTTTAACATGTGATTTTCATCAAGGGGTATAAATGGGTGTGTTTTTAACTTTAATATAGTTCTGATGAAGTTCTTATGAATGAAATCTCTTAAGCATTAAAGAATTCTCTGTTTAGGAAATAGTTCATTTTTTTTCATGATTCCTAGTCTGTTTTATTGGTGGAGTTTATAATGTCTTCTAATACCATCAACAAACCTAATCCTGATGAAGGGTTTTCTGTACAGCCTACACCAAAGAAGGATTTATCAACTTTGCTGCTTGAAGTCAGCCAACAACTTGATCTACATGCCCTTTCTCTAGCTGGTGAGAATTTGAACATTAATGCCTCAGCAGACTCACTGGGTTTGCCCCTTATTCAGTTATCGAATAGGAACATTTCTATGTCCAACAAATATGCATCTAGTAACACTGTACAAGGTGCTGTGTGTGAACAGTACAACTGGAAGGTGAATAATTTTAATTTCAATAATGAATTAAACCATTTCCGTACAGTTAATTTCTCTGGTCCGCATATGTTTTTGGCAGAGCAGTGAAAGAAATTTGAACATATGTTACACGATTGCAAGAGGCTACAGTTGGATAACACCTATCTACTTAAAAATATTGAGAGGGGACAGGTTGTCACGGGGTTGCATATATGGCATTACCCTAATGGCATTAATGGTAATGATGACTTTATGAAGGAATTACATGCCCTATTTGATAAAACTGGCTGTGATTTAATGCGTCTCATTGTAAAATACAATAATATGCAGTTAGAGTATCTGGACCATGAGTTAAATTTGCTCAAACAGAAATATCTGTGGTGATTTGCTATTCGAACAGTATACATCTAAGTTCAACAGCATCATCTCTGCTGTTGATACTTATTGTTCTAAGAATTTGGATGGAAAATCAAAATATTGCAGAGGGATTCCGATGCATATGCAAATAACAGGGTGTACCCTTTGCCATCAAGTCCTCAAAACACAAGGACCAATCAGTCAACAGGAAACGATCATGACATCAACACAAATGCCTCCATTGTTTCAAATGTGGCTGCCCCTTTAGAGATGGAAGGTCAGAGCAGTTACAGAACCAGCAGAATCGTCAGCCTTCATGGCAGCAACATGATTCACGGAATGCATATGTCCAACAGGGTGCACAACCGAAGAGGAGCAGCAACAACTACTACAGGAGATAGCTGTGGAGCCGAATTTGAACAAAACAGGCAGACACAAGTTTTAAATGTTCTTTCATATTCAACTGTTGATTCCAGAGTATTCACCTCCGGTGAAGTAGTGGAAGTTAGTCCATTTACCTTTCATATGAGACTGAAGTGGAGCAACAAATGTCACCTGAAATAGTTGGTGAGTTGAACTTGCAAAATATTGAACCGGACATTGCTGTAAACACTTTTTATGCATTTAATGGTTCTGGGGAAGTGTGTGTTGGTCAAACAACTGGAGTAACTCCACTTACACCATTTTTCATATTAACTATTATTCTGAATGATACCAGTGATTACAAATTATACAACTATTCTAATAAATATTTAAATACCAGTCATGCTAATATTTTATTGAAGGGAATGACATTTGTGCCAGCCAAATGGGCCAGCATTTTTCAGACTTGTGTGATTTAAAACTATAAACCCACAAAATGAATTTTAAAATATTATTTCCTAATACTACTGTGAATAATGTGTTTAGTAATGATAGGTTACATTGTGCTAGTACATTTAATCCACCTTTAAATTCCTCTGTACAGACCTTTGAGAAATTATGTGAGAGTGAAATAAGGCATATCCTAGATAGGAAATGCATGACTAAATATCACAATGTTTCTACAGAGGAACGGATACTTTTAAATGAATTTATTCATGATTGTAGTATAAGGGTTATGAAACCTGATAAAGGGGGTGAGGTTGTCATTATGGATTTGGTTGATTACATCAATAATATGAATTCCTTATTAACTAGTGATAAATGCTGTGAGGTTTCTAGAAATGAAATTAATGTGGCTTTTCGTAATATTGATTTCTTACTGGATGATATGTTGATGTAGGGTGAGACTATGAAAAAAGATTATGACTTCATGTTTAATGACAAACCAGGTTTGGCCAGTGTATTTGGTGTACCCAAAATTCATAAAGACCTTGATAATCTACCTTTCAGGCCTATAGTTGATGGTTCTAGGAGTAAAACTTACTTTATAGCCCAGCGGATTGATGAACATGTAAAAAGTGGCTTGACGAAATATCCACATGTTTGCAAAGATTCATGGCATTTTTTACAATTGATTAATGATATGCCATATGCTGCAACAGAGATATTTGTGACAACTGATGTGCATGACTTGTTTTCTGTTATTCCTCAGGACACAGGTATACTGTGGTTTGAGCAACAATTGTTCAGTACAAATTTAAGTAATACCACTATTAACGCCTGTGTTACACTGATGGAAAGAGTGTTAAAAAACAATTTCATTTATTTTGAGGGACAAACTTACAGGCAGGTAACTGGGGTAGCAATGGTTGCTGCATGTGCCCCTAGTTTTGCCAGTTATGTCATGATGAAATGGGAAAATTATTACATTTTTTTCCAGTCAGTATGCAGAGTATTGGTCACTTTATATCAGATTTTTGGACGACGTCTGTTGAAAAGTTGAAATAATTTTTGGGGTATATTAACAATGCAGTTGACTTTTTAAAATTTTCTTTCAATTATGGTACAGACAGAATTTCCTTTTTAGATGTGGAGATTGGGAAGGATACATTAAACAAATATTTTTATTCCATAATTTTTGTAAACCATCCTTTTCCTACCCATACTTACACTACTCTAGTTGGTATCTAAGACACCAGAAGAAAGCAGTAATTAAAGGCCAGTTGGTATGTATGGCTAGGATGGTGTCTAATTTGGATGGGTTTCATACAGAATATAAAAATGTTGTGGATAAGTTTTTAAAAATAGGGTATGTCCAAACTTTTTGGGATGACATTTTAAACGAGGTGGTAAACAAAAGGATTAATGGACCATATTGGGACCATCTACAGAAAACATTAATACATATATTTTTTAGCAAGAAGGTAGTACCATACATAATTATAAAAATAGTTTCATTACAACATTCACTGTGGATAGTTATTATATATATGAAATGTTAATCAAAAACTGGGACATTGTTTTCACTGACACTGAGTTTATTGAGAAATTAGGTGCTAATCCAGTCATGATACACAAAAAGGGAAAGTCCATAAAAATATTTTAGGAAAGAGAAATGTTGAGGTGGCCAGTGGTACAGTTGGTGCTAGGAAATGAGGTCATTGTTATGTTTGTCAATATGTTAACTCTAGTGATTAATTTACTATCAATGGCCATACTTATTATATTAAATGTCAGTTCACTTGCAACACTGTTGGCATAGTTTATTTAGCTCAGTGTAATTTATGCATAGAATTTTATGTAGGTAAAAGTAACAGACATTTTAAAAGACAGGTGTATGAGCACATTTTGGACATAAGAAATCAAAGAAGTACAAATGCTTTGTATAGACATGTTGAACGACATACACAACATACCTTTAATTTTACGATTTTAGAACAAATCAAAATGGATGGACAGGGGTGGTTTATAGAAGAGCATTTGGAAATGAATTAATTAAAATGGCAGTTGATTTTAAATGCTTGTAACCACCCTGGTTTGAATGATTTTTGTTCTATCAATTCTCTTTTGAAACTGAAATTTTATGGTATGTAATGGGTTAATGTATTCAGTTGTTTTATTCAAAATGTATTGGTGAAATTGTAATGTGATTTTCATCAAGTGGTATAAATGGGTGTGTTTTTAACTTTAATATGGTTCTGATGAAGTTCTTATGAATGAAAGTGCTTAACCAGTAAAGAATTCTCTGTTTTGGAAGTGGTTCATTGTTTTTTTTCGTGGTTCCTAGTCTGTTTTATTGGTGGAGTTTATGAATTGTATTGTGATTTCTAATGATGGGTTATTGGGAGAGGAGTTAGCAGTGGCGGCTCATGCTATTGGACTGTAGGGCTGCAGCCCCACCAGCTGTAAAAGAGAAAAGAAAAACACACTTAACAAAAATTAGCATCCCGGAACTCCATGCTCGGCATTCCCAAACTCCACACATGAGTGCAGGAATCCGGACTAGGAAAGAAGACATCAGACTACAGATGCCCCAGAAGTCTATGCGGTTACAACTCCATAGACTGGAAGGGCATCGGACTTCAATGTCTGCAGGCTGGATAGCTCTCGTGGGACTGCAACATAAATCAACTAAGCTTTTTGCATGCTTTGAGAAGCAGAACTGACTTTTGCACAGCTGGGACTTGGGACTTATGCATTTCAATGCAGCTGGAATGGATGGACTCCAAACTCAGTATATGTATATATGTATGTGTGTGTGTGTGTGTGTGTGTGTGTGTGTGTGTGTGTGTGTGTGTGTGTGTGTGTGTGTGTGTGTGTAAAACACCCCAGTTAAATATACCTGGTGGCCAGAGAGAATAACTCAGGCTCAAACCTGGTGGCTAGAGAGACTATCTCAGGCTCAAACCCTGTACCTTGGATTCAGATAGCAAGAGCCTGAATTCCCTACCCACCATAACTTGTGAAAAATAGTCAGATTTTTGTTTCATACTTTTGTTCTGTTATGTTCCTCGTAAAATCTGTGGTTTTCTGGATTTTGAATTCACTAAATAATGATAGACATTTGAATTTTAGACTTCATATTCTTCAGAAAGTACATGGTAACACAAACCTTTTATTCTAGCAATTTTCTAAGTTTATAAGATCAATATTTGAAAGTTGTCCCTATTTTTGGGGCTGTATTCCCGTATTATTGGCTTTGTCCAGGTTTTTTGTGTTAAACGGTTGAGAGCTATGGTGAGAATTGAATTCACTGAATATGTATGGAGGCTGTATTCCCCCATTATTGGCTTTGTTCAGGTGTTTGTGTTAAGAGGTTGAGAGCTATGGTCAAAACTAAATTCACTAAATGATATCCATTTAAATTTCAGTCTTCCTGTCTTTCAAGAAACAGCTGATTTGGCCTAGTGGCATGTTGCTCTGATTGTAGTGCACAGGATCCTGGGATCAAGCCTTGGCAGTGAAATGCATGGTGGTAGCACAGCATTTTATTTTAGCAACTTTCCAAGATTATACAAGCAATGTTTAAAATGTGTCCCTGGTTTTTGGGCTTTTGTCCCCCCCAATAAATTTTGGCTTTTTCCAGATTTCTTGTGCTGCAAAGTTGAGAGATACAGTTGGGTGTCGAATGGGTTTTACAAGGAGCTGAGAGATTCAGGGAAAGAGAAATTTAGTGCTGCTTATGCTAACTCTGCTTGCCTTGTTAATAGCACAACAGGTAATGTACTTGATTTTGATGCAGAATCTTGTGGGTTCTACTCCCACAGTATGTAGATACATTGCTGATACTGTACTGTGTTGTACTTTTAAAGGGGGTGGGTGCTGCAGTCCTGAGAATGTCCTCTTTGGCAGAGATACCTAGTAACTATGAACCTGTTATCAGTTTGCCATCCAGTCCCTATTGCAATATTACTAGCTTATCATTTTTGTAATGTAACATAGGCAATTTATTCCTCAAGGGCAACAGGCACTTTATTTGTAGATGAAACAATGAAATATAAAGTTGTTTTCTAGCAGCAACCTCTTCATTGGTTACAGATCTCTTTAATGTGGAATTATTTAGATGACTTTTACTTCTGCAGAGATTGTGCTTATTTACTGATACTGGTGGATTGCAGATGTTTGAGTAGACTTCTATGATGGAAATGTTCTGAACTGGGCAGTTTTGTCATTATTGGTGCATGCATTTAATTCATTGTTTACTGGAAAATGTTCAAAACAATAAATTTAAAATGCCCTCTAACAACTGTACTGTATTATACAATATAATTTAATACAATCAGGAAAGTATATCAAAGAACACATGCATGTTTCGTGTGCAAGGGGCCTATGATTTGAAAACAGCCCAAAGTTAATCTTTATCTGCCACTTGTCAGATGTATTTTCTTTGAATGTGGGTTTCAATGCTGTTTCAATGAATGTGAGTTTCAAGGGCAGAGTTTTAATGCTAAGTCTATTTTCATTGTGAGACTGCATTGCTTTGTTTAGCAGATGTCTATTAGTGTTTGTGCTGTAAAACATTTAAAATGAAATCCAAATCATCATAGAAGTAAAGCAGTATGCACATTACAGTGTTTATGGTAAATGGGGTGAAATAGCCAAGTAATGGGACATTGATATTTCTGCAGGGGGAGGCCCCATTCGACCATGATTTTGTGAGGGGGAAGGGAGGCAAACTCAAAGACAGCCTCGGCTGAACTACACCTCTCAAATGTCCAGATTTTCATAGAATGAATAGATTTTTGCTTCTTATTTTTGGTTTGTTCCTCATAAAATTTGTGGTTTTCTGGCAAATCATTTAGGAATGAAGTCACTAAATAATGACAGACATTGAGTTTCAGACTTCATACCCTTCAGAAAAATGCATGCTAAAGCAAGACTTGTTATTTTATCAACTGTCTAAGTTTATACAAGAGCAATTTTTAGTACTGTTTGTATGTTCCTCCAATATATCTGGCCTTGTCCAGATTTCCTGCCTTAAGAGGTTGAGAGGTACATGCAATAAAACTGCTTTATATAATTAGGTATATCCAAACCTCTCAACTGTCCCCAATTTTGGCTGAAAATGTTGCTCTCCCCCTTAATAATCCCTCTGCAAAATGGCAATTTTGGAAGAAAACATTGAGGGTTTACAATTAACAAATAATTATAATGATCAGAGTTATAGAATGCTTTTATTTCAGAAATGCATGCAGATTCTCTTATTTTGTCAGCTGCTCAACTTAGTACTAATATTAAAAATTGTCCCTTCTTTGACAGATTACCAGCTGTATTGTGTGGCTATTTTATATTTTTGCATCACATCTTTGGTTCGTTTTTCATAAAATTGTGGTTTTCTGGCACATTAGTGGCAAATTATTAAAGACTGAAGTTAGAAAATAATAACAGACATTTGAGTTTCAGATTTTATACCCTTCAGAAAATTCATACTAATGCAAGACCTACTGTTCTATTATCTTTCTAAGTTTATAACAGCAATATTTAAAAATAGTCCTTATTCTTGGGCCTTTGTCCCTCTTCTATTTAAGGCTTTGTTATGTGTCAGGGCCATCACTGTCAGCCAGAGACATTTCAAATTGTGACATACTTTTAGCACCCCACTCACCCATGTAGTGATTCTGGATGTGTCCAAGCAAGGCAAGGAGCAGTTATGCAGTATAAGTGTGTAGAGTATCCTCCCATCCAAGGTAGGCACAAGTACTACAGTGGCTTTTCATCTGTCCTTGATTTTCCAGAATGTTCTGTTTTTCTGTCATGTTTTTATACTGTTGATTTATGCTTATTATTATTACTCAGAAAATGCATGTTGTTGCAGTGCCTGTTGCTCTGTGTTTAAGTAGCAATGCTTTAATGACCATCAGGTAAGCTTGTCTGATGCAAGTAAGCTTTAATAAGCTTACTGTTAAAGAATTACCAACACTGAAAGCCTTTTTTTTGTTACCATGCCGAGAATATTTACATAACTAGATAACATATAAGCCTTAGGTATTGAAATTCATATGACTGTATTTGTAATAACGGACATGATTACAGTATTTTCAGAAGCTCATTACATTTGTTGGCGACTTGCAGTCATGCTTGCAGGCTTTACCCATAAACTAAACAGAATGTCAATCTGTTATGTGTGGTCCATAACCTGTGCAGTAATCCTTTAAGCAATTTATCTTGAGCTTGTTTCTTGTTTGCTGTTCATTTTTGCTTTCATCATGTTTTCCCCATGAAACAAGTAGATAGTTGTTGTCAGGCAGCAGGTCTTTTTTGGATAAGAAACATTTTTACAAGTGGGAGTATCACAGAGATTGCTACTTTCAGCATGTTACTTGGTACTTTTATAAAGCTGATATAAATTATAATTAGAACTGCAGTGCAAGGAGAAGTGTTTGAGTTGAGTGCTGCTTGTTTTTTTATACTTGATTTTAACTGGCATTCCAATAATGCATTTAAAAAGTAATTTATTTTTTCATGTCTCACAACCTTTTTGTTTCCATCTAGGTATTAAGTAAGCTATCATGTAGCTAATGCACTGAAATATTTTTTTTCTTCTACACTTCATTTTGTGTTGATTGGACTCTCATAATGATGGTTTGGTGCCCAAAGCAGCATATTTAATTAAAGTCCCATTTTTGTGGTTTTGAGCATATCTCCACCCCTTTCTAGTTGGCTATACCCCTTTTTGTTGGCCCCCATCCATTCAACTGTCTCCTGCAGGCCCCCTTTGATTTGAAGTCACCAGCCACCACTGCTAAAGAAGATCAAGGAATCTGTTGTCAGGCAATATCAAAAAGCTAAAGAAGGCTGGCTGGCCTTAGTTTCATCCATCTATTATTTTATAATGGGTATAGGTCATAAAATGTGTAATTATTTATTTTAAATAAAATTGATAATTGCATCCCCAATATAGGTTATTAGTCAAAGTGAGATAGTAGATTTCCTGAAATGATACATGGGTTTTGACAGCCATCAGCTAAAAGCACATTTTTGAACTATGTTATGCATTAGGTGATACCAGATGTGAACAAGGACATGCAGAGCAGTTTCTTGAAAAATAGGTAGTTTTCAATACTTTCACATCTATGTAACTGTCCCATTGACTCTTCACTGGCTATTCTAATTTTGTAATATTATTAATGAAATAAACAGTGCATTATGTGGAAGGTTGGGCTCCGGGCTGGCAACTTGACACCGTAAAACTCCACTGCCAATCATGAGCGGACATGTGATCTGCTGTGGTGACCCCTAATCGGGAAAAGCCAAAAGAAGAAGAAGATTAATGAAACAAACAGTAGCTAATACTCTGGCTGGAAAAACAGACTATTTTACTATAAACACATCTTAATATTTCTCATGTTTCTTTACACACCTTTAGAGGTACTACACATGGGAAAATATGCAAATGGTATATATGGAACTGCTTCCACTTTAGCCTTGAACTACAGCACTTGGAATTCTTGGGTACAGACTGTTTATATGCTTGAATTTAAGCAAAAGTGTCAATATTGGAACTCCCTACAACATTTGCATACTGAAGAACATCTTAAGTATGGCTACTAAGGAGTGAAAACAAACATATGTTGGTTGCTGACTGTACATCCAGTTTCATTTCCAATAAAATTATCTAACTGTAGATAAACATTTTCACATTATTTTTCATTCCATTCCCTTCCATCCACCAACCCTCTTGTGACTAATTGTCCTATTCATTCCCACTTGAGGTGAGACTTGATTATTGGTGACTATCATCCATGTAGTTATCAGGGTTTTGCTGCATTCTAAACACTCCCTCTGTGGCTGATGTGCACACTTGCTTAGGTGAGGACCTGCTATGCTTTCCTTTGTGGGCATGTCCATTTCTGAACATGCCCACTGAGGACCTGCTATGCATTTCTTTGTTTGTTTGCCCATTCCTGCACATGCCCAGTGAGGAACTGTTATGCTTTCCATTATGGGTGTGTGCATTCCTGCAAGTACCCCATGAAGACTTATACATAAACATGGCTTGACAAAGCCAAAGGCATGTTCCCTGACCACATTGTGCATGACATGCATATCTTAATGAATCTGAAGTCATTTGGATAATTAGGAGTTCATGAGTCAATGCCTTAGAGCAAGACAGCCTGTAGATTACATTTGTCAGTTCAGAATCTCTGGCAGACTGGAAGACAGCTGTTGTGGGGACTCTCCAAGGGGGTGAGTAGAAACAATTACAGGTCTGATAACTTAACAACAGTGGCATGTAAAGTCATGGTAGTAATCTTGTGGGGGGGGGCTGGCGTCATTTACTGAGGACAACAATCTCCAAGAAATCAACCAGGATGGGTTCATTCACAGAAGGAGCTGTCAATCTAACATGATCCAGTTTGTGGTTAGGTTACAGAAGAATGTGAGAGAAGAGTAGCAGTAGATTCAGTCTACTTGGCCTTCAGGGAGCTTGGTCTCACACAAAAGGTAGATAATCAGGAGAGCATGCAGGTAAGACCTGGACTTGAGAAATTAACAGCTATATGGTTGTATGGCAGGACAGAGTGTTGTGATGAAAGGCGACAATGGCAAGAACTAGGAAAGTTAATAACAAAGTACTACAGGGGTCTTATTTGGGTCCTGTCCTCTTCAGCGGGCCTGCCTCAGACAGAATTAATGGAATATAGCACATGAACAGACTCTTTGTTAATGATATCATGACAAATGAAGCAGTGGTGGTCTAGCAAAAGATTTTTAAAACATGAACAATTGGACAGAAAGATGACAGTTGAGGTTCAATGTATATAAATGCAAATTACTACACTTAGGTCATAACAACCCCTGGTGTGGTGTATAAGCTGAGAAGTGTGTAACTGATGTTGCCTAAGCTGGGAGAGGATTTGGGAGTATTGATCACACCTTCTGTGGACCACCAGGAGCAGGGTAGCAAGGCAGAGGCATCAGCAAACAGAATGTCAGGGTTTATTTGAAGGAAATAGATTCCAGTAGCAAAGAAGTAATATTCCACTCTACAGAGCCATAGTCAGACCACACTTTGAGAACAGAAGTTCTGCAAGCCATAAATGGAAAAAGGCCATCAGCCTAATTTGTGGGGTGGATGCAAGGAATATATCTAGAGGATAAAGGAGTTAGTGCTCTTCCCACTTATTATTTTATTTATTTACTGACATTTGTTTATTGAGAAAGTCCAAATGGTCACAGTTGCCCTTTTTTCACTGGAGGCCCAAAGAGAAAAGCTCCAAGCTTTCAAATTTAATATGATTAATATTTACAATAACAATTTTTTCAAAAATCTTTATTTTTGTATATGCTATTAACATTTTAAACAAACACAAACAAAACATTTGCCTAGAAGTTTAGTGACTAACCTTGAGAATATGAATAATACATATAGAATAGGTAATAACTTATTTACATAAGATATATAAAACTGCATAGACAAACTAGAATATTAACAATATCTACACTATATACAATACAATGCCATAAACCAAGTAGATGAGTACATTATTTAAACAACCATAGGAAAAAAAGAGGATTATATAAGATAGTAACATGTAATAATTATATATCTTATTTACTTTCAAACGTGATATGAATGTAAAACCACTAGTTATATAACATTGGAATAAAACTCCATAAACCTTAATTATTCAAAAAAAAGTTTTCTTTGGATTGAGGATAAGCTGGACTTTGGTAAGGTAGTTTTCAATGTCAGAGAATGCTAGTTGAGTTGTTTGCAGAAGGGTGGAAATGTTTGTGCAGCAAAGATTACGGTAGTATCATCTGCATATTGAATGATAGATGCATGTTGTGTGGAGCTATGGAGGTCATCTGTGAAGATTGTGAATAGTAGTGGTCCAATGATAGAACCCTGTGGGACTCCTATATTTATGGGCAGCTGAGGAGAGAGAGAAGTTTCCCATTTCACAGCTTGGTACCTATCAGTTAAGTACCTTTGGAACCAGGTAAGACTGGAATTTGATAGGTGATATTGGTTTAGTTTGTTTAGCAGGATTTGGTGCGAGACTGTGTCAGATGATTTGGACATATCCACCAAAAGAGTTGACACACACAGCCCTTCATTTTTAAGATGGTTTACTGTTTCTGTGAAGCAAAGGAGGGCTGTAGCGGTACTATGGGCAAGTCTGAAACCATGTTGAGTAGGTAACAGGATGTTGCTGTCTAGGAGATATTTTAGCACCAGGGTATGGATGCATTTTTCTAGGATTTCGGCCAGGGGGGAGAGTAAAGCAATGGGTGTGTAGTTATTAATTTCAGTGGAGGTCCCGCCTTTATGTATGGGTGTAACATATGATATTTTCCAGAGTCTGGGCACATAGTTTTCAACAATTGATCTGTTTATGAGAATGGAGATTGGGATAGCAATAGCATCTGTTGTGAGTTTCAAGAAATAGCTGGGGAGTAGGTTGGCTGCTGTTGATGAGGTTTTTAGCTTGGAGTGCATGCTTTTGATTGAAGTGGTGGAAACTGTTTTTGAGGGTAAAGCTTGTATTAGTGTTATTTGTGTTGGGGAGGATAGTGAAGTTGGAACTGTCCTGTGATACTAAGGATAGAATTGAGTTCACAAAGTGGGAGTTGAATTGTGTTTCGGTGGGAACTTTAGTGTCAGATGTGGTTGGTTTGGGGGTAGCCCTTTGGGAGGGTTTTAGTAGCTGATGAAAAGAGTGTTAAAAAACAATTTAATTTATTTTGAGGGACAAACTTACAGGCAGGTAACTGGGTAGCAATGGGTGCTGCATATGCCCCTAGTTTTGCCAGTTATGTCATGATTAAATGGGAAAATTATTACATTTTTTCCAGTCAGTATGCAGAGTGTTGGTCACTTTATATCAGATTTTTGGACGACGTCTGTTGAAAAGTTGAAATAATTTTTGGGGTATATTAACAATGCAGTTGACTTTTTAAAATTTTCTTTCAATTATGATACAGACAGAATTTCCTTTTTAGATGTGGAGATTGGGAAGGATACATTAAACAAATGTTTTTATTCCACAATTTTTGTAAACCATCCTTTTCCAACCCATACTTACACTACTCTAGTTGGCATCTAAGACACCAGAAGAAAGCAGTAATTAAAGGCCAGTTGGTATGTATGGCTAGGATGGTGTCTAATTTGGATGGGTTTCATACAGAATGTAAAAATGTTGTGGATACGTTTTTAAAAATAGGGTATCCCCAAACTTTTTTGGATGACATTTTAAACGAGGTTGTAAACAAAAGGATTAATGGAGTTTACCGTCCCATATTGGGACCATCTACAGAAAACATTAATACATATACTTTATAGCAAGAAGGTAGTACCATACATAATTATAAAAATAGTTTCATTACAACATTCACTGTGGATAGTTATTATATATATGAAATGTTATGCAAAAACTGGGACATTGTTTTCACTGACACTGAGTTTATTGAGAAATTAGGTGTTAAACCAGTCATGATACACAAAAAAGGAAAGTCCATAAAAAATATTTTAGGAAAGAGAAATGTTGAGGTGGCCAGTGGTACAGTTGGTGCTAGGAAATGTGGTCATTGTTATGTTTGTCAATATGTTAACTCTAGTGATTCATTCACTATCAATGGCCATACTTATTATATTAAATGTCGGTTCACTTGCAACACTGTTGGCATAGTTTATTTAGCTCAGTGTAATTTATGCATAGAATTTTATGTAGGTAAAAGAAACAGACATTTTAAAAGACAGGTGTATGAGCACATTTTAGACATAAGAAATCAAAGAAGTATAAATGTTTTGTATAGACATGTTGAATGACATACACAACATACCTTTAATTTTATGATTTTAGAAGAAATCAAAATGGATGGACAGGGGTGGTTTATAGAAGAGCATTTGGAAATGAATTAATTAAAATGGCAGTTGATTTTAAATGCTTGTAGCCACCCTGGTTTGAATGATTTTTGTTCTACCAATTCTCTTTTGAAACTGAAATTTTATGGTATGTAATGGGATAATGTATTCACTTGTTTTATTCAAAATGTATTGGTGAAATTGTAACATGTGATTTTCATCAAGCAGTATACATGGGTGTGTTTTTAACTTTAATATGCTTTTGCTGAAGTTCTTATGAATGAAAGTGCTTAACCAGTAAAGAATTCTCTGTTTTGGAAGTGGTTCATTGTTTTTTTTCGTGGTTCCTAGTCTGTTTTATTGGTGGAGTTTATGAATTGTATTGTGATTTCTAATGATGCGTTATTGGGAGAGGAGTTAGCAGTGGTGGCTCATGCTATTGGACTGCAGGGCTGCAGCCCCGCCAGCTGTAAAAGAGAAAAGAAAAACACACTTAACAAAATTAGCATCCCGGAACTCCATGCTCAGCATTTCCAAACTCCACACATGAGTGCAAGAATCTGGACTAGGAAAGAAGACATCAGACTACAGATGTCCCAGAAGTCTATGCGGTTACAACTGCATAGACTGGAAGGGCATCGGACTTCAATGTCTGCCGGCTGGATAGCCCTCGCGGGACCGCAACATGAATCAATGGAGCTTTTTGCATGCTTTGAGAAGCAGGACTGACTTTTGCACAGCTGGGACTTGGGACGTATGCATTTCAATGCAGCTGGAATGGATGGACTCCAAACTCAGTGTATGTATATATGTATGTGTGTGTGTGTGTGTGTGTGTGTGTGTGTGTGTGTGTGTGTGTGTGTGTGTGTGTGTGTAAAACACACCAGTTAAATATACCTGGTGGCTAGAGAGAATAACTCAGGCTCAAACCTGGTGGCTATAGAGAATATCTCAGGCTCAAACCCTGTACCTTGGATTCAGATAGCAAGAGCCTGAATTCCCTATCCACCATAACTTGTGAAAAATAGTCAGATTTTTGCTTCATAGTTTTGTTCTGTTCTGTTCCTCGTAAAATCTGTGGTTTTCTGGATTTTGAATTCACTAAATAATGATAGACATTTGAATTTTAGACTTTATATTCTTCAGAAAGTACATGGTAACACAAAACCTTTTATTCTAGCAATTTTCTAAGTTTATAAAATCAATATTTGAAAGTTGTCCCTATTTTTTGGGCTGTATTCCTGCATTATTGGCTTTGTCCAGGTTTTTTGTGCTAAAAGGTTGAGAGCAATGGTGAGGACTGAATTCACTGAACATGTATGGAGGCTGTATTCCCCCATTATTGGCATTGTTCAGGTGCTCTGTGCTAAGAGGTTGAGAGCTATGATCAAAACTAAATTCACTAAATGATAGCCATTTAAATTTCAGTCTTCCTGTCTTTCAAGAAACAGCTGATTTGGCCTAGTGGCATGTTGCTCTGATTGTAGTGCACAGGGTCCTGGGTTCAAGCCTTGGCAGTGAAATACATGGTGGTAGCACAGCATTTTATTTTAGCAACTTTCCAAGATTATACAAGCAATGTTTAAAATGTGTCCCTGGTTTTTGGGCTTTTGTCCCCCCCAATAAATTTTGGCTTTTTCCAGATTTCTTGTGCTACAAAGTTGAGAGATATAGTTGGGTGTTGAGTGGGTTTTACAAGGAGCTGAGAGATTCAGGGAAAGAGAAATTTAGTGCTGCTTATGCTAACTCTGCTTGCCTTGTTAATAGCACAACAGGTAATGTACTTGATTTTGATGCAGAATTCTGTGGGTTCTACTCCTACAGTATGTAGATACATTGCTGATACTGTACTGTGTTGTACTTTTAAAGGGGGTGGGTGCTGCAGTCCTGAGAATGTGGAATTATTTAGATAACTTTTACTTCTGCAGAGATTGTGCTTATTTACTGATACTGGTGGATTACAGATGTTTGAGTAGACTTCTATGATGGAAATGTTCTGAACTGGGCAGTTTTGTCATTATTGGTGCATGCATTTTGTTTCATTGTTTACTAGAAAATGTTCAAAACAATACATTTAAAATGCCCTCTAACAACTCTACTGTATTACACAATATAATTTAATACAATCAGGAAAGTATATCAAAGAACACATGCATGTTTCGTGTGCAAGGGGCCTGTGATTTGAAAACAGCCCAAAATTAATCTGTATCTGCCACTTGTCAGATGTATTTTCTTTGAATGTGGGTTTCAATGCTGTTTCAATGAATGTGAATTTCAAGGGCAGAGTTTTAATGCTAAGTCTGTTTTCATTGTGAGACTGCATTGCTTTGTTTAGCAGATGTCTATTAGTGTTTGTGCTGTAAAAATTTTTAAATGAAATCCAAATCATCATAGAAGTAAAGCAGTATGCACATTATAGTGTTTATGGTAAATGGGGTGAAATAGTCAAGTAATGGGACATTGAAATTTCTGCAGGGAGAGGCCCCATTCGACCATGATTTTGTGAGGGGGAAGGGAGGCAAACTCAAAGACAGCCTCGGCTGAACTACACCTCTCAAATGTCCAGATTTTCATAGAATGAATAGATTTTTACTTCTTATTTTTGGTTTTCTTCCTCATAAAATTTGTGGTTTTCTGGCAAATCATTTAGGAATGAAGTCACTAAATAATGACAGACATTGAGTTTCAAACTTCATACATTTCAGAAAAATGCATGCTAAAGCAAGACTTGTTATTTTATCAACTGTCTAAGTTTATACAAGAGCAATTTTTAGTACTGTTTGTATGTTCCTCCAATATATCTGGCCTTGTCCAGATTTCCTGCCTTAAGAGGTTGAGAGGTACATGCAATAAAACTGCTTTATATAATTAGGTATATCCAAACCTCTCAACTGTCCCCGATTTTGGCTGAAAATGTCGCTCTCCCCCTTAATAATCCCTTTGCAAAATGGCAATTTTGGAAGAAAACATTGAGGGTTTACAATTAACAAATAATTATAATGATCAGAGTTATAGAATACTTGTATTTCAGAAATGCATGCAGATTCTCTTATTTTGTCAGCTGCTCAACTTAGTACTAATATTAAAAATTGTCCCTTCTTTGACAGATTACCAGCTGTATTGTGTGGCTATTTTATATTTTTGCATCCCATCTTTGGTTCATTTTTCATAAAATTGTAGTTTTCTGGCACATTAGTGGCAAATTATTAAAGACTGAAGTTAGAAAATAATAACAGACATTTGAGTTTCAGATTTTATACCCTTCAGAAAATTCATACTAATGCAAGACCTACTGTTCTATTATCTTTCTAAGTTTATAAGAGCAATATTTAAAAATAGTCCTTATTCTTGGGCCTTTGGCCCTCTTCTATTTAAGGCTTTGTTATGTGTCAGGGCCATCACTGTCAGCCAGAGACATTTCAAATTGTGACATACTTTTAGCACCCCACTCACCCATGTAGTGATTCTGGATGTGTCCAAGCAAGGCAAGGAGCAGTTATGCAGTGTAAGTGTGTAGAGTATCCCCCCATCCAAGGCAGACACAAGTACTACAGTGGCTTTTCATCTGTCCTTGATTTTCCAGAATGTTCTGGTTTTCTGTCATGTTTTTATACTGTTGATTTATGCTTATTATTATTACTCAGAAAATGCATGTTGTTGCAGTGCCTGTTGCTCTGTGTTTAAGTAGCAATGTTTTAATGACCATCAGGTAAGCTTGTCTGATGCAAGTAAGCTTTAATAAGCATACTGTTAAAGAATTACCAACACTGAAAGCCTTTTTGTTGTTGCCATGCAGAGAATATTTACATAACTAGATAACATATAAGCCTTAGGCATTGAAATGCATATGACAGTATTTGTAATAAATTAATGATTACAGTATTTTCAGAAGCTCATTACATTTGTTGGCAACTTGAAGTCATGTTTGCAGGCTTTACCCATAAACTAAATAGAATGCCGATCTGTTATGTGTGGTCCATAACCTGTGCAGTAATCCTTTAAGCAATTTATCTTGAGCTTGTTTCTTGTTTGCTGTTCATTTTTGCTTTCATCATGTTTTCCCCATGAAACAAGTAGATAGTTGTTGTCTTTTTTGGATAAGAAACATTTTTACAAGTGGGAGTATCACAGAGATTGCTACTGTCAGCATGTTACTTGGTAGTTTTATAAAGCTGATATAAATTATAATTAGAACTGCAGTGCAAAGAGAAGTGTTTGAGTTGAGTGCTGCTTGTTTTTTATACTTGATTTTAACTGACATTCCAATAATGCATTTAAAAAGTAATTTATTTTTTCATGTCTCACAACCTTTTTATTTCCATCTAGGTATTAAGTAAGCTATCATGTAGCTAATGCATTGACATATTTTTTTTTCTACACTTCATTTTGTGTTGATTGGACTCTCATAATGATGGTTTGGTGCCCAAAGCAGCATATTTAATTAAAGTCCCATTTTTGTGGTTTTGAGCATATCTCCACCCCTTTCTAGTTGGCCATACCCCTTTTTGTTGGCCCCCACCCATTCAGCTGTCTCCTGCAGCCCCCCCCCTTTGATTTGAAGTCACCAGCCACCACTGCTAAAGAAGATCAAGGAATCTGTTGTCAGGCAATATCAAAAAGCTAAAGAAGGCTAGCTGGCCTTAGTTTCATCCATCTATTATTTGATGATGGGTATAGGTCATAAAATGTGTAATTATTTATTTTAAATAAAATTGATAATTGCATCCCCAATATAGGTTATTAGTCAAAGTGAGATAGTAGATTTCCTGAAATGATACATGGGTTTTGACAGCCATCAGCTAAAAGCACATTTTTGAACTATGTTATGCATTAGGTGATACCAGATGTGAACAAGGACATGCAGAGCAGTTTCTTGAAAAGTAGGTAGTTTTCAATACTTTCACATCTATGTAACTGTCCCATTGACTCTTCACTGGCTATTCTAATTTTGTAATATTATTAATGAAACAAACAGTGCATTCTGTGGAAGGTTGGGCTCCGGGCTGGCAACTCGACACCGTAAAACTCCACTGCCAATCATGAGCGGACATGTGATCCGCTGTGGCGACCCCTAATCGGGAAAAGCCAAAAGAAGAAGAAGATTAATGAAACAAACAGTGGCTAATACTCTGGCTGGAAAAACAGACTATTTTACTATAAACACATCTTAATATTTCTCATGTTTCTTTACACACGTTTAGAGGTACTACACATGGGAAAATATGCAAATGGTATATATGGAACTGCTTCCACTTTAGCCTTGAACTACAGCACTTGGAATTCTTGGGTACAGACTGTTTATATGCTTGCATTTAAGCAAAAGTGTCAATATTGGAACTCCCTACAACATTTGCATACTGAAGAACATCTTAAGTATGGCTACTAAGGAGTGAAAAAAAAACATATTTTGGTTGCTGACTGTACATCCAGTTTCATTTCCAATAAAATTATCTAACTGTGGATAAACATTTTCACATTATTTTTCATTCCATTCCCTTCCATCCACCAACCCTCTTGTGACTAATTGTCCTATTCATTCCCACTTGAAGTGAGACTTGATTATTGGTGACTATCATCCATGTAGTTATCAGGGTTTTGCTGCATTCTAAACACTCTCTCTGTGGCTGATGTGCACACTTGCTTAGGTGAGGACCTGCTATGCTTTCCTTTGTGGGCATGTCCATTTCTGAACATGCCCACTGAGGACCTGCTATGCATTTCTTTGTTTGTGTGCCCATTCCTGCACATGCCCAGTGAGGAACTGTTATGCTTTCCTTTATGGGTGTGTGCATTCCTGCAAGTACCCCATGAAGACTTATACATAAATATGGCTTGACAAAGCCAAAGGCATGTTCCCTGACCACATTGTGCATGACATGCATATCTTAATGAATCTGAAGTCATTTGGATAATTAGGAGTTCATGAGTCAATGCCTTAGAGCAAGACAGCCTGTAGATTATATTTGTCAGTTCAGAAGTTCTGGCAGACTGGAAGACAGCTGTTGTGGGGACTCTCCAAGGGGGTGAGTAGAAACAATTACAGGTCTGATAACTTAACAACAGTGGCATGTAAAGTCATTTTATTTTATTTATTTTATTTTACATTTGTTTACCGGGCTAGTCCAACTGGATATATTTCCATTTTCAGCAGAGGCCCGGGGAGAAAAGCTCCACATTAAGGTTAATACAAACAAGTCATTACATAAAGAAAGCAAATAGTTAGTAAAAAATACATACAGAAATAAGGTTCAATCTAAAATATATTAGGAGAAAATTTATACTAGGAAGGACATTTACTTTTATTTACAGTATAAGAATAGGGGAGTTATACATTAGTAAAACATTCATGAAGAGTAAATTTGCATAAGCAATTATAAAACATACAACCATACAGCGTTGTTAATTAATTTGTATCAGAGGCTAATTAACAAAGGTGTTTTTGAGATAGTTCTTCAGAAGGGAGTGAGTAGAAAGAGGTAAGAGAGGGTAAATACGAAGAGTCATTAGTAGAATCATAAGATTAGTCGGGATTGATGCATGGGCATAGCCAGAGTGTTTTTAGGTGTTGTTTGAGCTTTTGTTTAAAGAGGAAGGGTGATGATGTAATAGTTAGAGTGGTAGGTAGTGAATTCCAGTATTTACCTATGGTGTTGGAGAATAGTGAATCACCTGCAATGTTATTGGACTTAGTTAGCTGCACAAGAAGTTTATTAGAGGAGCGTAGTGAATTTAGATTAGAATAGGGAGAAATAAGGTCAGAAAGTATAGGGGTATTTTTCGGTTGGTGAAATATCCTGTGAACAAAGTTGGGAGAGTAATAGTGTATTTTTCAGTTCTAGCCAGTTTAGTTGTAGTAGATTTTGACAGCGGTGAGTTCTAAATGGGTTTCCAGTAACAAATCTAGCAATACTATTGTATGCATTTGCTAGTTTAGTAAGGTTATTTTTCTTTAAGTTAGTGTATATGGGTGAGGCATAAAGAAGAGTAGAAATAAGATGAGAGTGAGTGAGTGTAATTTTGGCCTGTGGAGCTAAAAAGGTTTTAATTCTATATAAGGAGCCAAGTTTTCTATTTACGGTTTTAATAGTATTATTAATGTGGTTATCAAAAGTGAGGTTATTGTCAATTGTAATACCTAACAGTTTAGTGGTAGAGTCAGGGACTATATGTGTACCATTATTGGAAGTGATAGAGAAGTGTAAGAGGGGGGACTTACTATTAGGTCTGAAAAGCAGGAGTTTGGTTTTATTGGCATTCAAAAGTAGGCAGCGTTTCAAGAACCATGCCTCAACTGTGGTAAATATGTTCTGTGTTAGGGTTTGTAGTTCAGAGGAGGTATTTGCAGAGCATATGAGTGTTGAGTCGTCTGCATATTGAATACATGTAGCTTGAGGTATTTCTACATGTAAGTCATTTATGAATAAAGAGAAAAGGAGAGGACCTATGATGGAACCTTGTGGCACTCCAAGAGAGACTGGCAGAAGGGATGAAATTGTGTTTTCCCAGAGAACAGCCTGTTGCCTGTTACTAAGGTAGGAAGTAAACCATTGAACAGCTTTGGTATCTAGAGAAAGAGATTCAAGGGTTTTTAAGAGCATATGGTGGTTTACCATGTCAAAGGCTTTTGACAGGCCTATGAAGAGTGCAGATGATAGGATACTATTATTGCGGTTTCTATTGATACACTCGGTAAATGATATGAGAGCTGTGGTAGTGCTATGAAATGGTCTAAAGCCATGTTGGCAGTTAGCTAGTAAATTATATTGAGTTAAGTGGTGCATTAGCTGATGATGAATAAATTTCTCCATAATTTTTGCTAAGGGTGATAGGAGGGCTATAGGTCTATAGTTAGAATACTCATTTGAGCTGCCTCCTTTATGTAAAGGGATTATGTGGGAAATTTTCCAGATAGCAGGGATGGTTCCTTCACCGATGGTTCTGTTTATAAGGAGGGATATAGGATAAGCTACTGCTTCTGCTGCTTTTTGAAGGTATTCAGATGGTAACTGATCTGCAGATGGGGTACAGGGTTTGAGTTTTAGGATGAGTTTTAGGATGTAGGAAGTAGAGATAAGTTGTAGTTGAAATATGGGGAGATTAGCAGGTATACAGGTGGGGGGTATGATTTGTCTATAGTAAGTTGACTTGCTAATGAATTAATGGTGTCTGTGAAAAAGGAGTTAAAGACATTGGCAGTTTGGTGTGAGATATTCATTTCAGCCCCTGAAGGGGAAGGTGTACTAGAGTGGCCTGGGTGTAGGAGCGAATTTAAGGTTGACCAGAACCTTTTGGGGTTGTTATAGTGAGTTTGTTGTAGTTTACAGTAATAGTTCTTTTTATCTATAAAAAACAGCTTTTTAGTGCTATTTCTTAACTGTCTAAAGGTTTGATGGTCTGAAATAGTTTTGTAGTTCTCCATTTAGCCCAAGATTTATTCCTAAGTAGTATTTTTGTCTTGTCTCTTTGGACAGCCAGGGGGCAGGTTTAGATTTAACTCTGACAGATTGTTTTGGAGCATGTTAGTCAAGGATAGCTAGGAATTTGGTATTGAAGTAATTGATAGCATCTTCAAGGGTTAGGGTTTTTAGAAGATTCCAGTTACAGGCTTTTAGTTCATTTTGGAATAGTAATGGGTTAAAGTGTTTATTGCTGCATGAGACCCTGTAGGTAGGGGTATAATTAATGTCATTTTTTTGTCTTATGATGTAAGTTAAGGAATGATCACTTACATCATCAGGCAAAGTTCCTACTGTATATGTTTGTTGCAGTTTGTTAGTAAGAATCCAGTCTAAAATACTTTCTTTGTTATTGGGTTTATTGATTCTTGTGGGATTATTGATTGTCTGAGTAAAGCCATGAAGATTTATATGAGATGAAGGATTATTTGTATTGACAGAGGACCAATCACAATTAAAGTCACCTAAAATGATAGTTTCTTGTGGGTAAGAAGAAGATATACAACTTAGGATATTCTCAATTTTAGTGTAATTATTGCCAGGAGGAAGGTAGATACAGAATATATATATTGATTTATTAGGGTTTAGTTGTAGTTTAGAAGTAAGGATTTCAGCTTTATCATCATTTAATGGGTTGGTAGGTTGTGAGGAGATTTTTAGTACATTTTTAAACAGAAGTGCTACTCCTCCACCCTTACGTTTTAAGCGGTCCATTCTCAAAATGTTATATCCAGGGGGAAGTATTGCATTGTCTTTAGTACCAGGTTTCAGCCATGTTTCAGTAAGACAGAGAATATCAAAGGAGTGAGTATCAAGGAGGGCATGGAGATGGGCAATCTTATTATTAATGCTTCGGATATTCAGATGACCAATTAGTAAGGCATTAGAAACAGTGGTTAGTGTAGGTGGGGTAGAGTGTGAGATATTATAAGTTATGTCAGTGAAGTTATTAGTTGGTCCTGGGTTAGGGTGGATGTCACCATCACAAAGGATTGGTATTTTTAGTTCAAGTGATGGTTTGCATGTAAAGTTGGTTAGGTATTTTAGCCTCCTTATGTTTGGATTGTTGAAGTTAATGTGTGTATGTCTATGGTATTTGGGTAGTAAGTAGTTGGGGGTGCTTATAATGTTTGAATGAGTATAAGTATGACTAGGATTCTGAAAGGCTGTTTGTCTGTGGCAGGTAGTAAAGTGGAAATAATTAGTTATTTCATAAGAAGTAAGGAGATAGCTGAAGGTTAAGCATAAAGAGCATATGTATGTTAATATTAGGTTAGTTAGTATAGTTTTAGATAAGAGAGACATATTGCTAAGAGGAGTTTTAAGTCCTAGGAGGTAGGGTTAGTATGTAAAAAGCAAGTTAAAGTATAAGATAGGTATTGGTTTTCCTGGGTGGTGTAGTTAAGAGTATAAGTGAAAGGTAGATGTTAGGATAGAGGGAAATGATTGAGTAAAATTAAGAGGGATGAGGTGGGGTTATAGTAATTATGAGAGAGATAATAGATAAGGTAGTTAAGAAGGGACGAGAAAGGAGTTATATTAATAAGCAGTTAGAGGGGATAGGATGGCTCAGGGAGGGGGTGTGGTTAGGGAAGTATAAGTGTAAGGACACTGGGGGTGGGTGGGATATGGGGGTAGGGTAGGGGAGCGGAGCGGGGCAGAACCAATCAGTAGATTGTGTGGAGCCAATCAGATCTTCCAGACAGCTTATCGCCGAAGTATATCAGGCAGATAAGGAGCACTTTATTGTGGAAGTTTTATGAGAGTAAATTTAGACAAACCAGTTTGCTTTAAAGGTAATAAAACCAGTTTACTTATATTCTGTGAATCAGTGACTGCTAAATTCGTTTTAAGAGATACACTTGGTTACAAAAATAAGGTTAATAAAGATTATAGAAAATAAATCACTGTATTGTGCTGCCATCTAGTGGCGTAAGGGGGGAAAGACCACAACTTTAGGTTAAACAGGAAAATAGACTAAATAGGAGATAGGACGGCCTAGGTAGGTTCCGCGGGTGTGCTGGTCCAGTTCCAACAGGTCTTAGCAAATTTAAGTAAAAATAGAAGGTACTAAAGACACATACATTAAATCATTAGGTCTATCAGCAATAGCTAAAGCTGGGAAATATATAGGGATGCTTCCAGGTGCTGATACTTTGTGACACTGCGTTGTGGCTTTAGAGAAGTAAGTTACTTGAGGGAAGTCATACAGCAGTGGGGGACAACCCGATTAGCAGTACTTGGCTTCCAGGCTTAAATCATTAGGTCTATCAGCAATAGTCAAAGCTGGGAAATATATAGGGATGCTTCCAGGTGCTGATACTTTGTGATACTGTGTTGTGGCTTCAGAGAAGTAAGTTACTTGACGGAAGTCATACAGCAGTGGGGGACAACCCGATTAGCAGTACTTGGCTTCCAGGATTAAATCATTAGGTCTATCGTCAATAGCCAAAGCTGGGAAATATATAGGGATGCTTCCAGGTGCTGATACTTTGTGACACTGCGTTGTGGCTTCAGAGAAGTAAGTTACTTGAGGGAAGTCATACAGCAGTGGGGGGCAACCCAATTAGCAATACTTGGCTTCCAGGATTAAATCATTAGGTCTATCAGCAATAGCCAAAGCTGGGAAATATATAGGGATGCATCCAGGTGCTGATACTTTGTGACACTGCATTGTGGCTTCAGAGAAGTAAGTTACTTGAGGGAAGTCATACAGCAGTGGGGGACAACCCGATTAGCAGTACTTGGCTTCCAGGATTAAATCATTAGGTCTATCAGCAATAGCCAAAGCTGGGAAATATATAGGGATGCTTCCAGGTGCTGATACTTTGTGACACTGCACTGTGGCTTCAGAGAAGTAAGTTACTTGAGGGAAGTCATACAGCAGTGGGGGACAACCCGATTAGCAGTACTTGGCTTCCAGGATTAAATCATTAGGTTTATCAGCAATAGCCAAAGCTGGGAAATATATAGGGATGCTTCCAGTTGCTGATACTTTGTGACACTGCGTTGTGGCTTCAGAGAAGTAAGTTACTTGATGGAAGTCATACAGCAGTGGGGGACAACCTGATTAGCAGTACTTGGCTTCCAGGATTAAATCATTAGGTCTATCAGCAATAGCCAAAGCTGGGAAATATATAGGGATGCTTCCAGGTGCTGATACTTTGTGACACTGCGTTGTGGCTTCAGAGAAGTAAGTTACTTGAGGGCAGTCATACAGCAGTGGGGGACAACCTGATTAGCAGTACTTGGCTTCCAGGATTAAATCATTAGGTCTATCAGCAATAGCCAAAGCTGGGAAATATATAGGGATGCTTCCAGTTGCTGATACTTTGTGACACTGCGTCATGGCTTCAGAGAAGTCATGGTAGTAATCTTGTGGGGGGGGGTGGTCTGGCGTCATTTACTGAGGACAACAATCTCCAAGAAATCAACCAGGATGGGTTCATTCACAGAAGGAACTGTCAATCTAACATGATCCAGTTTGTGGTTAGGTTACAGAAGAATGTGAGAGAAGAGTAGCAGTAGATTCAGTCTACTTGGCCTTCAGGGAGCTTGGTCTCACACAAAAGGTAGATAATCAGGAGAGCATGCAGGTAAGACCTGGACTTGAGAAATTAACAGCTATATGGTTGTATGGCAGGACAGAGTGTTGTGATGAAAGGTGACAATGGCAAGAACTAGGAAAGTTACTAACAAAGTACTACAAGGGTCTTATTTGGGTCCTGTCCTCTTCAGCGGGCCTGCCTCAGACAGAATTAATGGAATATAGCACATGAACAGACTCTTTGTTAATGATATCATGACAAATGATGCAGTGGAGGTCTAGCAAAAGATTTTTAAAACATGAACAATTGGGCAGATAGATGACAGTTGAGGTTCAATGCATATAAATGCAAATTACTACACTAAGGTCATAACAACCCCTGGCGTGGTGTATAAGCTGAGAAGAGTGCAACTGATGTTGCCTGAGCTGGGGGAGGATTTGTGAGTATTGATCACACCTTCTGTGGACCACCAGGAGCAGGGTAGCAAGGCAGAGGCATCAGCAAACAGAATGTCTGGGTTTATTTGAAGGAAATAGATTCCAGTAGCAAAGAAGTAATATTCCACTCTACAGAGCCATAGTCAGACCACACTTTGAGAACAGAAGTTCTGCAAGCCATAAATGGAAAAAGGCCATCAGCCTAATTTGTGGGGTGGATGGAAGGAATATATCTAGGGGATAAAGGAGTTAGTGCTCTTCCCACTTATTATTTTATTTATTTACTGACATTTGTTTATTGAGAAAGTCCAAATGGTCACAGTTGCCCTTTTTCACGGGAGGCCCAAAGAGAAAAGCTCCAAGCTTTCACATTTAATATGATTAATATTTACAATAACAATTTTTTCAAAAATCTTTATTTTTGTATATGCTATTAACATTTTAAACAAACACAAACAAAACATTTGCCTAGAAGTTTAGTGACTAACCTTGAGAATATGAATAATACATATAGAATAGGTAATAACCTATTTACATAAGATATATAAAACTGCATAGACAAACTAGAATATTAACAATATCTACACTATATACAATACAATGCCATAAACCAAGTAGATGAGTACATTATTTAAACAACTATAGGGAAAAAAGAGGATTATATAAGATAGTAACATGTAATAATTATATATCTTATTTACTTTCTTTTTTTTCAATAATCATTTTTATTGTTTTGCAAAACCATTATACATTTCACACACTATTTACATTATGTACAATATTGCTTCCAATGTTTTAGTACCATTTTGAATTTCCCTATAATACATTAAGAATAAATATCATTTTAACCACATACAGGAAAATAAAATCACAAAAAATTTAACATAAAAGCATCTACAAAAGACAATTATAAACCAACTCAAGCCAATAATTTGTATTATTTCTACATTTTCTATCTAATCCAAGAATGTGTTGGTACACATACAGAATGTCCTGACGGAAAGTGGATAGGAACCGCTACGCCAAAATAATATTAAAGATTTGTTCCCAAATTTTTATGCTGTTTATACTTTTCTTATTATTTCTAATTAACAATTTGTGCGCTAATATATGCTTAATCGCTAACAGTCTGAAATTTTGCCACGACACCTGTGCTGGGTTCAACCAATTTGTAGCTATATATAATTTCATTAGTAAACTAATATTCATAATTACAATCTTTTTTGTTTTGTCCAAATTCTCCGGTGGAATATGTAAAATCAGAAATTCCCAGGAGAGTGTTGAGTTTTGGTAACCCATTTTTTGTAGTTGTAACTTTAAAAAATTCCATAATTTATAAATGCACTTGCAACTCCAGAACATGTGTAACAGGTCTGCTGTCTGATCTACACACTGTGGACATTTAGATGACTTTTTTGAATCAAATTTATGAAGTGTTAGATGGGTATAATATGCATTGTTAAATATCATCAATTGAGTAAAGACCAGTTTTTGAAGTGATACTGATTTTAATATCTTATTTACTTTCAAACGTGATATGAATGTAAAACCACTAGTTATATAACATTGGAATAAAACTCCATAAACCTTAATTATTAGTTTTCTTTGGATTGAGGATAAGTTGGACTTTGGTAAGGTAGTTTTCAATGTCAGAGAATGCTAGTTGAATTGTTTGCAGGAGGGTGGAAATGTTTGTGCAGCAAAGATTAAGGTAGTATCATCTGCATATTGAATGATAGATGCATGTTGTGTGGAGGTATGGAGGTCATCTGTGAAGATTGTGAATAGTAGTGGTTCAATGATAGAACCCTGTTGGACTCCTATAGTTATGGGCAGCTGAGGAGAGAGAGAAGTTTCCCATTTCACAGCTTGGTACCTATCAGTTAAGTAGCTTTGGAACCAGGTAAGACTGGAATTTGATAGGTGATATTGGTTTAGTTTGTTTAGCAGGATTTGGTGCGAGACTGTGTCAAATGATTTGGACATATCCACCAAAAGAGTTGACACATGCAGCCCTTCATTTTTAAGACGGTTTACTGTATCTGTGAAGCAAAGGAGGGCTGTAGTGGTACTATGGGCAAGTCTGAAACCATGTTGAGTAGGTAACAGGATGTTGCTCTCTAGGAGATATTTTAGCACCTGGGTATGGATGCATTTTTCTATAATTTCAGCCAGGGGGGGAGAGTAAAGCAATGGGTCTGTAGTTATTAATTTCAGTGGAAGTCCTGCCTTTATGTATGGGTGTAACATATGATATTTTCCAGAGTCTGGGCACATAGTTTTCAACAATTGATCTGTTTATGAGAGTGGAGATTTGGATAGCAATAGCATCTGTTGTGAGTTTCAAGAAATAGCTGGGGAGTAGGTTGGCTGCTGGTGATGAGGTTTTTAGCTTGGAGTGCATGCTTTTGATTGAAGTGGTGGAAACTGTTTTGAGGGTAAAGCTTGTATTATTGTTATTTGTGTTGGGGATGATAGTGAAGTTGGAACTGTCCTGTGATACTAAGGATAGAATTGAGTTCACAAAGTGGGTGTTGAATTGTGTTTCGGTGGGAACTTTAGTGGCAGAGGTATTTGGTTTGGGGGTAGCCTTTTGGGAGGGTTTTAGTAGCTAGTTTACATTTTTCCAAAATTTTTGGGGGTTGTGTTAGTATTTAGTTTGTAATGTCATATAGTAGGATTTTTTTGTCCAGCCAAATGCATTTTTTGCACGGTTGCGCAGTTCTTGGTATTTAGTTAGGCTTTGTGTTTCTTTGGTTTTTTGATAGTAAAGCCAGGCTGTGTCTCTGGACTTGAGGATTTGTTTGATTTCTTTACTGAGCCAGGGGTTTGTAGAGGTTCTAACCTTGATTTTGTGCAATGGAGTGACAGTGTCTAGGTGTTGTAGAAATGTTTTATTGAAATAAGCTATGTCAAGTGGGTTTTTAAGGGGGTCCAGTTACAGTTACAGCGTAAAGTATTGAGGACCTCAGGAGAGATTTTTTTTTGTGTTTCTAGTGGATTTATAGTTAGTGGTCTTACATATGCTTGTTCTACTACGTATAAGGTATATTATGTTGTAGTCACTTAAAGTGTCTGGGAGACTGCCTGTGTGGGGGTACAATGTAGGGTTGTTAGTTAGGACCCAGTCAAGGATGGATTCCCTTTTAGATTTTTTATCACATCTAGTTGAAATTTGGACTAGGTGCTGGTAACCATGGAGATTTATTAGATTACTTGGTTGTTCTGATATACAGGTGAACCAATCTAGGTTGAAATCCTCTAGAATAAGGGTTTCTTGTGAGTATGTGGAAGAACACCAGGATAAGAAGTCTTCAAGGCTAGCAGGTGTATTACTAGGTGAAATATAGATCACAATTGTGGTGATGACCTTTTTAGGGTGAAGTTGAAGTTGTGAGATTAGTATGTCCCAGTTATTGGGGGAGGGGGAGGAGTTTGGTAATTGACATACAGTTAGGTTGGTCTTATAGAGAAAGGCAGTTCCACCCCCTTTACAAAGTGGTCTGTCCTGTCTAATGATATTGTAGCCAGTAGGGAGAACTTTTTTTTTTTTTTTTTTTTTTTCAAAACAAGTTTATTGTTTTAACATATAAGAGAAATATCATAACAATTTTATACAAATAATTAAAAATAGGTATTATTATAATATTCAACAAAACAACTAAAGTATTTACAAAGACATCCACTACAATCAGATCAATTAATTAAACTAAAATACTGTGCTATTGAAATTAGAATTTTTTTAACAAATTTTGTAAATTATCCCATACAATAAAATGTGATGTTTTTCTAGTTGTTCTCATTCTAATTGTGCTTATTTCCATATGACACATTATATTCATAACATTTTTAAATTCATTGAACGAAGGAGGTGTATCTGAAATCCAATTTCTAGTTATTATTTTCCTAGCCACTGCTAGGATAGACCATAACAAGGGAAGCTTAATCTTTTAACACATTGAGGTACAGGTGTGTTGAATAATATAAGAGACTTAGAAATAATGAAATTATCTGTAAAAAGAGCCTGCAAAAATTCATTAATTGACTTCCAGTATTCTTTCAACTTCATACAGTCATAAAACATATGAGCCCAGTCAGCATTAATTTCTACATTACATCTCTTACATAGATTATCTTTATTATTAATTTTATTCATCATCAAAGGTGTATAAAAGATCTATGTAAAAATTTCCATGTATAAAGTCTCCAGACAATGGAAGATGTAGTTCTATAAGCAGATTCCAATATATATTGTTTATCTTGTTGAGTTGGTGGGTCCCCATTAATAGAGGTGAAATAATTCCAGTATGAATCTACATTGTAAAAAGTTTCTTGTCTGATAATTTTATGTATATATGAAAGTTTACCTTTATCAGAAACTTTATGCTGTAAATTTATTATCAAGTAATCAATCAGTTTTGGAATAGATTCTTTAACTGTTATAGACTTTAGATCTATTCTATCAATGAGATGTTGTCTAAAGATCTGAACCTCTAACCAGCAAGTTTCTCTTAGATCAAATTCTTGTTTTAAGAAATCTAGATTTTTAACTTTATTATCAGATATCAGCTGATACCAGTACTTTAGATTATTATCTATAGCTAAATGAGCTCCTTCAGAAGTAGATGACATAAGCATACCCTGAGTATAAATTATAGGAATACAATAAAATTCAATTCCCTATACTTAGGGTGCATGAATATAAAGTTACGATAACTAATAATAATATTTAATGGGTAACAGACCATATGTTTAGGTGTAATAGGTGAAGTACAAAATTCCTTTAGCAACCACAACATGGAGTTATTTATAATCATATTTTTATGTGTTAAGGAGATTTTCATGAAGTGCATACTAATTAGCTCCCAATAATCTTTCCATTTTGCGACATATGACCGATCTATTAATAAAGTAATAACTTTTATAATAGAAGAGATAATATATAAATTAAAGTCTGGAAAAGAAATACCCCCTTGAGACCAGCTATTAGTATGTTTCTTTAATGCAATCCTAGGTCTATTTGGTGCCCATAAGAAATTTAACATTAGTGTATTCAGTTTCTTGATAGTTATTTTTGTAGGTGAAAGTATTATTGATTGTATTAAGTATAAAATCTTGGGGAATATTATCATTTTAATAATTGTAAGTCTCTCCTCCATAGTAAAAACATATTATTCCAGGTATTAAAAGATTTTGTATATTAAGAAAACAGGTATTATAGTTATTATATATAATAGATTTAATATCTTTAGATAGTATTATACCTAAATAAGTTATCTGACCTGAGTTGGGTACATATTTAGTAAAATCACTAATGAGAGTATTTTTTCGTGTATATATAGGTAGTATTTTAGTTTTTCTTCATTGAATATTAAACCAGAAATACTTTTAAAATTCATCATTTTATCAAATAAAGACTGCATAGAAGAATTAGATCCTGCTGATGTAATTAGAACATCATCTGCAAAAGTTGAATTTTGATGTTGTATTTTCTTCTATTTCAAAACCCTCTATGTCAGTACTGTTTCTAATCAAATTAGCCCAAGGCTCCATTACTAAAGTGAATAATAGTGGAGAAAGTGGACATCCTTGCTTTGTACCTTTAAGAATGGGTATTTTGTGAAACATATGTTCCTACCTTAATATAAGCCAGCGTTCCTTTGTATAAATGCTCAATTAAATTTACAAATGCATCAGAGAAATTTGTGCATTTCAGTAAGGTAAACAGATAGTCCCAACTTACTGAATCAAATGCTGAACCTATATCAAGACTAATAAGTGCTAAATCTTTCTTTTCCTATTTGCAAAATCAATTAATGTTAAAGTTCTTCTTATATTATCAAAAGTATTTCTATTTACAATGAAGCCCGTCTGATCTATATCTATAATGCCGGGATAATTGTCTTCAATCTATCAGCAAAAATACTCATAAACATTTTATAATCAACATTAAGTAATGAGATGGGTCGATATGAAGAACATCTAGTTGGATCTTTATTAGGTTTTAAAATTGGTGAAATAAATGTATATTGCCAAAATGGGGGGGGGGTTATTAACTCAGTTTGGGCCAGAATAAAAACCTTATGTATTAATGAATATGTAGTTTTAGAAAGGATTTTATATATCTCTGGTATAATACCATCATTACCCGGTGCTTTGTTTGATTTAAGCTTATTTATTTGTGTAATAACTTCTGTATATGAAATACTCTTGTCCAATAGTTTAATCTGTTGTTTATTAAGCTTTTTATTCATGTTTGTGGTTATAAACTCCTTTATTTTATCTTTAGGTTCCATGTTAATGTTGTTATGGTTAATCTTGTGAAAGTGATTTCTAAATTCATCCAGTATTTCTGGTATACTAGAAACATTCTTCTTTTCCTTAGAGAAAAGATTTCTTTGATATGGTTTTGTTTATTCAATCTTTTGTTTTATTTTTAAGTCTATGTAAGTATTTGGGGCTTATTGAATAAGACAAAAACTTGTATTTCTCTAAAGTTATTTTAACTTTATGAGTTAAAATTTCTTTGTATTTCTCATTTAGTTTGTTTATTTCTTCAATAACTTTCTTGTCCATAATATTTTCTTTATTATTATGTTTATAAGAGTCTAGTTTACTTTGAATATCTAACAATTCCTTATCCCAAGATTTCCTTTTGTTATTATACCATCTGATAGTTTGTCCATATAGATATGATTTTAAGGCATCCCAAACATAGACAATGGAGACTTCAGGAGTATTATTTATGTCTAGAAAATGTTGTACTTCTGAAAGTATATATTCTTTATAGTCTTTTAGCTGAGTTAAGTATGCTGGTATCCTTTTGATCTGAACATTATGAGTATTTTTATCATGAATTCGAAACAATTGAGTTATGATCAGATATAGGACATGAAATGATTTTGGAATTAATTAAATCTGTTACCATCTGGTTAGAAATAAAGACCCTATCTATTTTTGAATAAGTTTTGTATCTGTTAGAAAAAAAGGTGTATGGTAATGATTTTGACTCTATCTGATTATTAATATCATTCAAATGATAAGAATTAGCAAAATCATTTAAATGTTTTGCATTAGATGTAATCTTATAACTCTATTCTGGAAGTAGGGAGAACTTCTGAGTTAGCTATGTTTTTATTTAGCCAGGTTTCTGTTTAAGCAACTATGTCTGGGGAGTAGTATGCTATTGTGGCCTGGAGTTCAGGTATTTTATTTTTGATACTTCTAATATTAATATTTAGCATTAAAAGATGATTGGTTTTGCTGCTGTTGTTGATTTGCCCAGGGATGAAGAAAGTGGGGGTGTTAAGTTCTGACATTTCTGTTGAAGCAGTTTGTTTTGGACAGGATGGATTTGGGCCTGGGTTGGGGTGGATATCCCCACTTATGGTGAGCCTGGTGTTAAAATGGTGATACAGATGTTGGAGTTTGGTGATGAGTGTGAGAAAGTATTGCATTATTTTGGAGTAGGAATGAGAGCATATGTGTTTAGTTCTGAACTTGTCTGTTATGTAGTTCTTGAACAATTGTGGGCAGATATTATTATAATGTGTGGTGTTTGTATATGAGAGTGCACAATATAGTGTTATGCTTCTAAGTTTAGGGCTATTGCTAGAGTGATAACTTGTGGAGTTTTAAAGAATTATGAGAAGACAGACGACTTAGTTGTATAATAGTCATGGTTATACAGTTTAAGTTGGTTCTAGGTGGAAGTGTGGATAGGAATTATAGGGTTGCACTATATGTGGATGGGTAGGTAGTGTGGGGTGATGTAATAATGCTTAGTGGGAATGAGAGTGGTTGGGATTATTTTGTGGTGGAGCAAGTGGGTGTGGGGTAATGTGATCTGACTTGAGGAGCTGAGATTGGTAGAGGTGATGTGAGGTTGAGCTGTGGGTGTGGTTGTGATTGCTATAAATGTAGAGGTAGTGCGGGCGGGAGGGAATTGGGGGCAGGGCAGGGGAGCGGAGACAGCCCGAGTGTTAACAAGGGCAAATGGAACAGGGCAGAGCCCACCAAGACAAGAGTAATGGGCAGCAAAAAGTAAGTGTTACTTTACAAATCTGAACACTTTAAACAAATTCCTGAGGTCTAATGGCTTACCAGCAAGCAGAATTCAATTGCTGAAGAGCACTTGTGTCCTGGTGGGAGACTAGCAATTTAATGATGGCTTCATGCTCAGCAGGATTCTAATATAGAATTAGTATTGGTGGAGGAGGATAGCACAAGGGATGTAAACCAGGTATAATGCAAAGAAACCAGCAAAACCAGAGAGGGAATCAGTGGAAATATATCAGTGAGGGCCTCAGAGGAGGTGATTAATAATTCAATCTCTACCTGTAAAGTGAAGGAGAGTAGATACAGCAAAGATTATTAAGGTTGGGAGTGTGTCTTCACATTGGCTTGTTTATTATATGTTTTCCTAAAGTCTCCTACTCACCAGAAAAAAAAAGCCCTAACGTTTGCATGACTGATGCTAAAATGGCAGACTTTTGCCAGTACTTCCAGTCATCAATCCTAGAGACCAGCATTGCAATTGCTGATAATCAGCCTAAGTCTCCCATTATGTTGTTCAGCACCTGCCAAAAGCCTACTTATTATGAATTTATTACAAAACATAAAACTAACTAGATCTTCAACTGTCCATAGCAGCTCCACAAGATTCATCCAGTTAACAGTAAAACTAAATGTAAAAACCTCCAATAATATCAATAAGTAATGTTTGAGAGGAAAAAGTATCCACAGTCCGTAAGCTTGGACTAATCATTCATATTCAAAAAGAAAAATTAATCAGGGAGCTGTTCTGTTATTGGCCTGTTGCTGTACTGAACAACAGCTAAAACACTGGAGAAAATTGTGCTTAGGCAGTTGTGGAATCACCTTAAAATCAATGACTTCCATACTTGTTACAGTGGGACTTCAGGCCTTGATATAGTATAATAATCACTTCATTACTCCCTGTCACAAACTACTCATGGGCCAGTCATATAGTCATACAGAACACCACTGTTTCTATTTTTGGTGCTCCCATAGGCATTTGATGCTGTGAACCACAATACTCTAAATAAAATGCAGTGACCTCATGAATTCTAACATGCTGTTTTTCCAGAACAACTATCTAATTAAGTCAGAGTATGAGAAAGTGGAGCATCAGCATATCAACACATAGGATTGACGATTACAACTGGATCACAGATCACAGATCATAACCTACTTGTAGTGAATGGGGTGCAGTGGTTCCACTCCAATATTCAGAAAAATTCAAATCGGTTACACGCTAGAGTGGCATGCAACCCAACCCTAATAAATGTTAAGCAGCCCCTGCTAAACTTGTTAAGGTCGGGTTGAGTGCCAGGCATTAAAAGCTGCTGGTATTCACCAGCAAATGATAGCAGCAGAAATAAAAGATTTGTTCACAAGGTGAATTTCTTGCCATCCATATCTCAAACACGTAATAAGTAGGTTATGATCAATGACCCAATAATAATCCTCTATGTTATGCATTTGAGAAATTGATATTAAGAAATTCACCTGAAGAGCACAACCATTGCAAGTTAGAATGAAAAAGAAAAGGAGTATGAGTGTTGTGCAACCACATTAAGTGATACCACATAGTAGACAGAAGTGAAGTTTACCTTTTTGATGGACTGACAGCTTTAAAAAACTGTTAGATACTAGACTGACACTTTTTGTGTCTGTGTGTTGCAGCCCACTGTGTATTACAGATTGTAAAGTAGTTACAGCCTTCCAATGCTGTTTTGCAGTAGCTGACTAGAGTATAACAGCTCTGAACAATGCTCTGAACAATGTACAACAAGCTTATCTTTTTACCAGTTTTTTAGTATAATCAGCAACTCTCCATGCACTACATAAAGAGTTAAAACTGAAACACCATTGCCTTCTGTGCTGTTTTCCATATAATAACCTGTTGTATCTGCAAGTGATGCTTGCACATATTCCTTCACACTAGAGGCAAAAACTGAACAAATTCTTTGATGTATTGCAAATGTATACAGAAGATTGTTGAGTTGTACAGAAATATGGATGTTAGTATCACCAAGCTGATTGTACTGTTATCAAAGTGGTGTGGTATAAATTATCTAATGGCAGTTATTGGCAAAAATTTCCTACTTGATGTTATGAAAGCTTTATTTTACAGAACAGATGAGAACCACAACTTAACTTCTGACTCCAGAATCGTGAAGTTTTTTTTTTCATTTGGAGGAGATTTGCACGTAGTATGCATACTTGTTTAATGTAGGGATTACATAGTGCAGATACATGTTTAATGTAGGCATTACATAGTACAGGTACATGTTTAATGTAGGGATTACATGGTACAGGTACATGTTTAATGTAGGGATTGAGTAGTACAGGTACATGTTTAATGTAGGAATTACATAGTACAGGTACATTTTTAATGTAGGGATTATATAGTACAGGTGCATGTTTAATGTACGGATTACATATTACAGGTACATGTTTAATGTAGTGATTGTGTAGTTCAGGTATATGTTTAATGTAGGGATTACATAGTACAGGTACATGTTTAATGTAGTAATTGTGTAGTTCAGGTATATGTTTAATGTAGGGATTACATAGTACAGGTACATGTTTAATGTAGGGATTGCATAGTACAGGTGCATATTTGATGTAGGGAATACATAGTACAGTTGCATGTTTAATGTAGGGATTATATAGTACAGGTACATGTTTAATGTAGGGATTGTGTAGTTCAGGTACATGTTTAATGTAGGAATTACATAGTACAGGTAAATGTTTAATGTAGGGATTACATAGTACAGGTGCATGTTTAATGTAGGGATTACATATTACAGGTACAAGTTTAATGTAGTCATTGTGTAGTTCAGGTATATGTTTAATGTAGGGATTACATAGTACAGGTACATGTTTAATGTAGTGATTGTGTAGTTCAGGTATATGTTTAATGTAGGGATTACATAGCACAGGTACATGTTTAATGTAGGGATTGCATAGTACAGGTACATGTTTAATGTAGGGATTACATAGTACAGGTACATGTTTAATGTAGGAATTGCATAGTACAGGTACATGTTTAATGTAGAGATTACATAGTACAGGTGCATGTTTAATGTAGGGATTACATATTACAGGTTCATGTTTAATGTAGGGATTACATAGTACAGGTACATGTTTAATGTAGGGATTGTGTAGTTCAGGTATATGTTTAATGTAGGGATTACATAGTACAGGTACATGTTTAATGTAGGGATTGCATAGTACAGGTACATGTTTAATGTAGGAATTACATAGTACAGGTACATGTTTAATGTAGGGATTACATAGTAGAGGTGCATGTTTAATGTAGGGATTACATATTACAGGTTCATGTTTAATGTAGGGATTACATAGTACAGGTAGTAGAGGTGCATGTTTAATGTAGGGATTACATATTACAGGTTCATGTTTAATGTAGGGATTACATAGTACAGGTACATGTTTAATGTAGGGATTGTGTAGTTCAGTTACATGTTTAATGTAGGAATTACATAGAGGTACATGTTTAATGTAGGGATTACATAGTACAGGTACATGTTTACTGCTCATCTGCTTTTGTACTCCAAACCAAAATGGAAGCTGCACTTAGTGATGTTGCACAATTTAATGGAGCAAAAAAAAAGCGAATAATAATGTGGCTCAGAACAGAATAGCATAAATTGTTTGTGTGTCTGCAGATTAAGTGTTACAGGCTGTACTTTAAAACAGCTGGTGGCATATGTTAAGCTACGGGTTCCAGACTCATGAAGAAAAGCATATTAGAATAAACAGCTCAATAATGCAGTTAAATAAATAATTCAATTTTGGTGCAATGAAGCAAATTTTCATAGGGAAACATTGCATATCTAAAGGAGAATATGCTTGTTTTAACTGTAATTACAAAGAAAAGAAAATGAAAAAAAAATCAGGCTTTTGTAATGTAACCACTTATTCATTCTATCTTAGTACCTATGCCATTTGTTATTTATATAGTTTGCTAAAATGCCAGGACAGATTTTATATTGCTTCTGCACAGTGGGAGTGATTCAGGTACACTAATATTTGACATCAAGAAATAAGTATCAGTTATGTTGATGGCATATGGATGACTGTGTAAGAATGAGTTTCAGTAGGAGGAAGTACAAGCCAGTGGACCCTGCAGGGGAGCTTGACAGATGATGATGACGATGATGAGTTTGGTAAGACTGACCGAATGCATTGTATTTCACCAGCAAAATAAATCTCAGAAAGCAATTGTTATGTACCTCATTAAAGCATATTATGGTATTCTGATACTCAAGATAAAGCTTTTCTCCCCGGGCCTCTACTGAAAAAGGACATGTATCCAGCTAGACTAGCCCGGTCAACAAATGTAAAATAAATAAATAATAAATAAATAATTGTAGTATTCTAATACTCAAGTTAAAGTATGTTGTGGTATTCTGATACTCAAGCTAAAGTATGTTGTGGTATCCTGATACTCAAGTTAACGTATGTTGTAGTATTTTGATACTCAAGTTCAAGCAGGGTTCAATGAACTGAAAACCAAGATGGAGCCCACATAATAATGACTAAAACTTTATTGATGATACTCTGGACATGTTAAAATAATAAAATTAAGTAGTTTCACGAAAGCATCTAGTCAGTTTGAAACAGAGTTATTACAAATGTGATACAAATGTAGTCACAGTCATTGCAGGAATTTTTTTAACCTGCACAAACTACAAGTTCTTACTTCAAGTCCTATTGTTTCTGCTGTTACTGGTCTGAGACACAGCATCAGAAATTTTTGATGCAGACTCATTATTCTACATAAACAAGCCACTATTCACACACACACACACACACACACACACACACACACACACACACACACACACACACACACACACACACACACAATTTTTTTTTGCAAGACAATGTACCTATTCATAAGGCTGTCAAAACAATGGATGTTTTGATGAAACTGGGATTTGAGTATACAGACCATCCACCAGACTCAACAGATCTTGGTCCATCTGCCTATTTCCAAACTGTAGAAAGAGATTCAAAAGGCAGTAATTTTCAAGTGATTCAGAGGTAGCAGTGGAGCAGTATTTCAGTGACCAGACTTCAGTCTTTTTTTGGGAGGTTACAGAAAATTCAGACACGATGTGCCAAGTGTATTGAACTTCAGGTGAATATGTTAAATAACCTGATGGCTCCACATAATACCCTTCTTGGCTGAGCTTAGAACTTTATTTGTGGATAATAGGTATGTGTATGTTTGTGTGTGTGTGTGTGTGTGTGTGTGTGTGTGTGTGTGTGTGTGTGTGTGTGTGTGTGTGTGTCAGGAGTGGCTTGTTTATCTAGAATAATGAGTCTACATCATAAATTTCTGATGCTGTGCCTCAGACCCATGCTGAATCCTGCTTCCATTTTATTGCAGGATTTATATATCATAAGTCAGCCTCAGTATTTTCTGGTGGTAATTCCTGAGGGCTTACACTAGTCATAGTTTTCCTGGCCTGTAGACATGACTGAGGTAATACATTTCAGCTCTCCCTGATTTTTACCAGCAAATGTCAGGAACCAGAAGGCGAGGCAAAAATAATTTTAGCGTACCACACTTTATTCAGCGCTTTCATCCGAAGACTTCCTCAGAATACAGAATAAAAAATTCACTCACATCAATCAAATAAATAGTCACATCAATAAAATCATTAATCAATTAACAAACATGGTGTAAACCATCATTTAGAAACCATATGTAGGTAAGAAAAAAAGAAAAGGAAAAGAAGGGAGGGGGGAAAAGAAAAAATAGGAAAAAACAAATATAGAAAACAAAAAAATATATACCCAACTAATCAAGATATGCCTGGAAATCCAGGCCCTTATTTAATTTTAATTTCCTATACCTTAAAAAAACATTTAATATTAATAGCTTCATTTAATCCAGGTTTCTTGTCGGAAAAAAGTCTAATTTGCCACATGGTTTCTCTTTGCTCTAAAAAATTCTTAAAATCCCCACCCCTAATGTCTGTGTTGCAAACTTCTAAGATGGAAAAAAATAATTTTTTTGTATTTTTCACACTCAAGAGTATGACGAAAAAGTGCATTCTTAGAATCCTTAACTCTAATAATATAATTATGTTCCCTTATACGTTCCCTTAATCTTCGGGTAGTCATACCAATGTAGAATGCCGAACAGCCACTACACATGCTAATATATACAACCCCTTTGGTGGAACAATTAACAAAACCAGGAACTTCAAAAGTGGTGTTAAGATGTTCCAACATGATAAAAGGCCTCTCGGATATGACCCTACAAAAATTACATTTTTCACAATGAAACATACCCTTTTTATTTTTCAAAGAACTATTAAATTTTGGATCAGAATTTTCTAATAACCTTTTAAAATTAAAATGATTTCTAAAAACACATTTTGGTCGGTCACTTAATGTCTTAAATCGGAATTACCTTTTAAAATACACCAATTCTTCTCCAAAATGTTCTTAATATTATAATAATCAACCGTCATATCTAATGAACAAACTACATCAAAAGAACTTTTTCCATTAACGTCCCTATCATTACTTCCTACAATATTCTTTAATGTTGTCCTTAAAATTGCCGGATAAAGAGAGTCTCGTTTGTTCAAAATCTCCCTACTAAGTTCATTCAAAAAAACAGAGTCATAGCCTCTATTGATGAACATAGATTTGATTACTTCAAATTCCTTTATCAAATCATTGTCCCTAGTGGTCATACGACAGGCTCTAATAAACTTATATTTTTTTTTTTTTATACTCTTTGGATGGTTACTATTAAAATGTAAATAGCCATTGGTGAAAGTCTTTTCTGTAAACTAAACTAAACTTTGAAATTTGTTTACCTGATGGTCCCAGATGACCAAGAAGAACAAGAACAAATTTCCTTCCTTTTCAAAAAAATTAAAAAAAAAAATGATGATGATCCAAATCAATCAAGAGAGAAAAGAAACACATCCGTCCTGTATGTAAAAAAAAAGATCATCGACAAAACTAACACAAAAAAAAAATTTAAATTTTTTTTGTATTTTTTTTGAAAAAAATTCTCCTCCACCAAGCCATAACTATGTTGGTATATGCAGGAGCATCTCCTCCTTAAGCTGGACCATTTTGTTCTCATTGTTCTCAATTAATAATTTAATTAGTTCTAAACCAGCTTTGTTGAAAAAAAGACGTTAAGGTTTTAAAAAAACAGTCCTCGACATTAACCCCATTAGGGCATTTAAAAAATCAAAGCGCTTTCAGGACAATCTCCAGTTCCAGACAACGCTCGAAATAACAATTTTCCAACTCTAGAGACCTATATTTTTTCAATAACTTTCCTAAAAATTCACATTTACTATTAAATTCTTCTGTTCTGACCCTAGTGACCCGATAATCCGCTCTGGAAAAAGGGTCAAATTTGAATTTGATTTGAATAAGATAGAATTTCTCATGTTTTCTGTCGACGTTGTTTCTCTATTTACTTGTATCCCTCATGAAGGGGGACTAGAAGCTGTCCGTAGTTATTTAACAACTTATTCTAAAATGAAAACAGGGAACGTTTCCTTAGTTTGTAATTTAATTGATATTATTTTGAATAGTATTTTTTTTATATTTGACAACACCTATTACAAACAAAAGAGGGGGGTAGCCATGGGTTCTGCGGCTGCTCCTGCATATGCCAACATAGTTATGGCTTGGTGGGAGACCAATTTTTTGGTCAAAATACAAGAAAAATTTAAAATTTTGTTTTACTGTAGGTTTGTCGATGATCTCTTTTTTATTATACAGGGCAACCGGGATTTGTTAGATTCTTTCTTGGTTGATCTTAACAGATCAATAGAATTTTTTAAAATTTGTTCTCAGTGAAGGGAAATTCCCAGTTAACTTCTTGGATGTCAGTCTTTGGTGGGACCATCAGGTAAACAAATTTCAAAGTTTAGTTTACAGAAAAAAGACTTTCACCAATGGCTATTTACATTTTAATAGTAACCATCCCAAGTATGTAAAGAAAAATATACCTAAAGGACAGTTTATTAGAGCCTGTCGTATGACCACTAGGGACAATGATTTGATAAAGGAATTTGAAGTAATCAAATCTATGTTCATCAATAGGGGCTATAACTCTGTTTTTTTGAATGAACTTAGTAGGGAGATTTTGAACAAACGAGACTCTCTTTATCCGGCAATTTTAAGGACAACATTAAAGAATATTGTAGGAAGTAGCGATAGGGACGTTAATGGAAAAAGTTCTTTTGATGTAGTTTGTTCATTAGATATGACGGTTGATTATTATAATATTAAGAACATTTTGGAGAAGAATTGGTGTATTTTAAAAGGTAATTCCGATTTGTTTAAGACATTAAGTGACCGACCAAAATGCATTTTTAGAAATCATTTTAATTTTAAAAGGTTATTAGAAAATTCTGATCCAAAATGTAATAGTTCTTTGAAAAATAAAAAGGGTATGTTTCGTTGTGAAAAATGTAGGGTCATATCCGAGGGGCCTTTTATCATGTTGGAACATCTTAACACCACTTTTGAAGTTCCTGGTTTTGTTAATTGTTCCACCAAAGGGGTTGTATATATTAGCATGTGTAGTGGCTGTTCGGCATTCTACATTGGTATGACTACCCGAAGATTAAGGGAATGTATAAGGGAACGTAATTATAGTATTAGAGTTAAGGATTCTAAGAACTCACTTTTTCTAAATGATGGTTTACACCATGTTTGTTAATTGATTTTATTGATGTGACTATTTATTTGACTGATGCAAGTGAATTTTTTATTCTGTATTCTGAGGAAGTCTTTGGATGAAAGCGTTGAATAAAGTGTGGTACGCTAAAATTATTTTTGCCTCGCCTTCTGGTTCCTGACATTTGCTGGTATTTTTTTTCTCTTTCTGGTTGGTCTCCCTGATTTTTGCTTTGTATTTTTGCCTTGTCCTTCATATAGTTTTTGATTTTTCTGATAAATCACTGAGGATTAGAGGTAAACAATAATGTCATTCCATTAGACAACCATACTCCTTATTGTTAAAAAAAATGCATCCTGATGCAAATCCTGTTGTACTCAACTTTGTAAATGAATTACAGTAGTATTTAATAGTTGTCATTGATTTTGGGTCTATGTTCCCGGATTAGTTTTGGCATTGTCCAGTAGTTTTGCATAAATAAATTGAGAGGTATAACTGGATTAGGGGATAAGAGATTTGATGTGTGATTCCTGGATGCCATATTTGTAATGAAGCAATGAATATAAATGTCCTCTATTTTCAAAGCATGGTACTCATGTACCACCAGTATATCTTTTTCTGCTTTAGAATTCCATATTTAAAACTTTGGTTAATACATTTGATTTTGTTCTGTTACCTTAAAACTATGCAATGCATTTCAAACATGCTGTAAAACATTTTCTGATCAACATAAAAATAACATTTCCATAAAAATATTTGCAAGTGATTGTATATGCACATGAAAAACTGTACATGACACAGAGATATTTGCATAATGCATGATATCTCTTTATGGAACTGTTGTAATCAGGAAGCCAGCCAATGGAATCAATGGAAACTATATGAAAATGGTGGGACATGCTAGAACAAGTCCCAAAAGAATGGGACTGAATCACAAAAAATCAGATGCATATATCAAGTCTGCGATGGCCATTTCCCGGAATATTCCCTTTTCTGCAAAGTCTGTTAATCTTGGGGTTGGAGGGTGTGGGTTGTTTGCTCCCCTTAAAGAAAGAAGTTTAAAGGAGAAGAAAGTTCTTTGAGCTTCACTCTTCTGTACTTTCGGTCTTTTTTTTAGGCTTGTTAGCACTTGTCATTTCAAGTGCCTACATTTCAAAAGAGAGCCGTAACCAATATCGCCTTTCAAGTACTTTTTTTCATTCTCTTGCCAAGCATTTTTAATGTGGAATCATCCTTAACAGTTTTATCACAATCTTGCTCATGTTCAGAGTTTGGTAGCTCTGCGTTTGCTTTCACATACAATAATCATTGATTCTTTGATGTTGCATTGTATAGTAACATTAAGTGAAAACTAACAATGGTGTTTCTTAAGCTTAATCATTTTTCTTTTACATGATGTCTGATTTGAAAATTATTCTGAATGCACTATTTGTCAGATCAGCATATTCTTTCATTTTAGTCTTACTTCTATTTTCTTGAGTAAATACAGCAACCATATTAATTATCTATGGCATGCTTACATTTTAAATTCTTATTCCACAGAGTTGTAGCATTCAGTCACCTATATTCATTGGCTATTTCTCTAAGTCTATGAGTATAAGTCATGTCTCTCTGTCCCCTTCACCACAGGCACCATATTTAATCTCACTTCAAGCAACTGTTCCCTGAGTCATACAGCAATTTAAAACACAAACATGCCTCAAGCACAACATGTGATTAAATATGAGAATTGCATGCTGTTTTCACTCACTTATCCACATAAGCCTTCCTTATGGGGAGATAGTTTTCTTTGTTACTGGTGCTCCTAATGTTTACGTTGGCCACCTTGCCCTTCTCAGAGAAGCTATGCTCTTCTGCCATACCACCTTTCCCATCCACCCTTTGCATCATTCATTTGTAGATAACCCTCTTCCCTCCCCCTACAGTGTCAAATGATAAACAAAGTCATTAAATATATGTACCAAGCTACTAAATTCATTTCTGCCTTGGAAACATGTAACAGATTAATCCAATCAATCACCGAGAGATAATTTGCCTAACTCAAAAGAAGATAATTTGCATAACTCTAAAGATAGTAAAAGGGCAGCACTGACCTTCAATAACTCCCTCCATCAAACTATGACTGAAATCAAGTAAAAATGCCTGATATATCATTAAAGTTAGCGGGCTCATAGCATACCATTAAAATCTTCTCAACATCATGCAGCAATGTAAACTGGAAAGTAGAAATGCAAAAGCTGAATACCTCAGGCTCAAGCCAAATAGAATGACATTACAACTAATACTTTTCTGGGGTGTCATACAATGACATTGCTCATTTCAAAAATAATGAATCCAACAAACCCCATTACAGGTTTTCTGCTTCTGATGGGCAAGAGTTTATAAGATTAATTAGCATCTGTGTTTCACAGTTTCAGTCAGCTAATGCTGTACTAACTATCCCCAGTGTTGTCCCTATTAAAAAACACATTTCTTGGTCGTAGGACAACAACAATGTCTTAAAACTGATTTACATTTCGTCTATTCCTGCTATAATATTCCTTACAATACATAACTGCTAAATTATCCAGGGAGCTTCTTGTGAGGCTCAACACTTAATCGAACCCCAACAAATTTAGCATCCGCGATGAATTTCTGTCTTGCTGCTCACCACTTATCCAACCTATTAACTTCAACTCTTCCTCCACAGTTTGAGCACTTACTTATTACTTCTATGCACAAAAAACTACCCTATCAATTCCACAGGGCATTTGGGCAATTTGAATTTTTATGTACACTTACTAAGATAGTTTCTGCCCATTTTTTGCACCTGACCATTAACTGCACTCAGTGCATTTCCTTGTCCACCTGATCTACTAAACCTACCTGTCCTCATCTGAACTTATTTTGAACACATTTGGGGATAATAAGGAGATCAAGGCATCCTGTGGCAACATTGTACTTCTTTTGAGGGAGTTTTCTCCCCATTAAGGCCTAGCCTGTCCTCCATGCACGCACACATATGACCCAGGATTAGGCATGCAATGGGCATTGTAGCATATTCTTCACACCTTAATGAGTGACTCAGTCATTGCTCTGCCCTCCAATGGACTACACAATCCATGTGTTGCCAGTCTCCACAAGGGATTAACAACAGTAGTGTGCATTAACACTCACTCCTCACCATCCCTTTTAGTAATCCTCTGAAGCCCACCTCCTCACCCCAGTCCAGCTCTTTCAAAGTCTGAGATGCTAATTTAACTCATCTGGATCACAATCTGAGCTTCATCCCTCACAGCTTTCAACATTTACCTCAGAGTCACAAAGAAAAAAAATAATTATGGAAAAGGGACCAGAATGAGGGAGACTTTGAAAATGTTAGAATTATTAACTTAGAAGTTCTCAAAATAATTATCAGTTTTAGAAGTGGAGGAGCAACATTTGAGAACAAACTAGGGGCATCCCTCTTAAATCTAGATAGCCGATTATTATTCAGACTCTGCACCATACAGCCAGGGACAGTCACTAAGACGTTTGAAAAACTGATATACAAAAAATTGTCTGACTATAGCAATAAGCATGATCTTCTTATACATGCACAACATTGTTTCAGAAACTGATACAGCACCCTGATGGTTATATACAAAGTAAATAATACAACAAAAGCTAGGGCAAATAGACAAGCAAAAAAAAAAAAACAAAAGGCACAGCTTCAAAACCACAGGAACACGAACAGGATGAAAATTCTTTTCAAGTCAATTTATTCTGGTACCGTGGCATTTCACCTTCAAGGAATAACACACTCACATCTCATCCCATAATTTATACACATTTCCTTCCATCAATTAATTCCATTAATTCATCAACACATTAACCCCATTCCAAGTATAATTCCTTTAAGTATAACAATTATTTCAAAGGTTAATTACTTCAAAGGTTTAAAGGAGCCAGCAACTTACTTTAAAAAATATTTAAATAAATAAATAGCATGGAATAAAATTACCCTAAACTAAATGCAAATATCACAAATTATTCAAGGTTTGATTACTTCTATTTTTTATCTTTTTGTTTTAAGTTTTTGGTTCTTTTGGAGTTTTAAGAGGTCTTGGCTAAGGTCAGTTAGAAAATAATTCCTTTGTAAACAGTGAATAACTTCCAACTAATTAATGGGAAAAGCTGAGAAATAGCATTCCTCATTTAACTAGAGATATTTAGAGGCATCATTATTTAGCTGTAGTGCTTGTTTGACTTGTTCTCTGCCTGACTATTGCTGATCTCTGTCTGCATTTGATTTGTCCCACCCATGCACCCTACTGCTGTTGTACTCTTAAACTTGGTAGCTTTTGAATTGCGCACCCCTACTACAAATCTGATTTTGTACACTCCTCCCAGTTCCATCTCATTAGGTCAGCTGGGAAGACCCAACCCCTTAGTCTCTTAAACTTGCATTATCTTCTGTTTCCTCCCTTCCTACATACTTAAAATGCATTTTATTCAGTTGCATTTACTGTATCTGTGCTTCTTCATACTTTATTACTTTATTTAGCATTTTGATGCATGTTCTTAAAGTGTTCAGTTGCATTTAATCTGCTGCATTTATTATTGCTTGTTAGTAGCATGATTAAATTGTTACTGTTATTCTAAGCCTCTTAGCTTTGATTTAAGTACTTGGTCTTCAAACTAGTTATCTTTCATAAGGAAGGTTTGTGGTCTGCACTCTTGTGGCAGAAGATACCTTTCTAAGTTGGGAATTGCTGGTTGAAGGCTTAATGTGTTATTTTAAAAGTGTCTTAGTTCTGATTTAAGTGCTTGGGCTTCATGCCAGTTATTTTAAATTAAGAAGGTTTGTGGTCTACACACTTGTGGAGGAGAGGGTAGCCTCCACTCATCTGAGCTGAAACTTGCTGGTGAAGGCTTATTGTGGCTGTTATTCTAAGTGTCTTTGTTCTGAATTAAGCACTTGAGCTCCAAACCAGTTATTTTACATCAGGTAGTTTGTGATCTGCACTCTTGTGGGGGGAGAGGGTAGCCTTTACCCTTCTTAGCTAGGAATTTCTGGTGAAGACTTATTGTGTCAGTTATTTTAAGTGTCTTTATTCTGGTCTGTGGTCTGCACTATTGTGGCATTATTGTCTAGACAGACTTTTTTAAATACTAGAGGGTCTAGTTTGCTCATAGCTGATCCCCTGGTAGATCAGTGGCCATGGATATGTACTTCCCAACTCTTTCTGTGGCCAGTCTGGTTTTGATGGGTATTCTGAGACATTATATCAATTGCCTCATGTACCTTGACAACCCACTTATTCTTAATAAAACAGATAGTGAATGCAAGAGATGTAGATACACTTTAATTCTGGAGGCAAAACTCTCTCATACAACCAAGAATAATCCTATAGAGGTTGTCAGTGACACTTCACCATGCCTACTGCACAGGATAAATACCCTACACATAAAACTACTTATGCAGAGGCAGTTACAGTAACCTTCCTAATACACTAAGGTTTCCTGCACAGTACACTCAAAGAAGGGGTCCTCAACCATCATGTAAAGACTCTGTTAAAATACCACTCACAGCTACACATAGTAACACTCTATCCAATATCTCCACTGCTAAGCCCTTAAGGCAAACCAGCACACAGCAACATTTCCTGGTCATTGGTGATTCTATACTGAGGCACACCAATGTCCCCCTCATCAGAGTGAGTAAAGAGAGAGAGTCATGGTTACTTGCCTTTTGGGAGCTAGGATCCATCAAGTCAATCAGGTACTCAGGTCATTGAACAACAGGTGCCAGTATGACTCTGTCTTAGTACATGTGGGTGTTAATGTACTGAAAGATACCTCCCTTGACTGTATGAAGCAAGACATGATCGAGCTAGCTGATTATGTGTCTCAGACAGGTATGAGCCTAGCACTGAGCAGTATACTACCTTCTCCAAGTAAGATGCCACATTACCAATTGATTGCAACAATTGGCTTAGCTTCTGGTATCAAGCGGGAGGGGGGTACAATATCTGACGGCCTGGGAGGACATGGTTGACAGACCACACTGCTTTACCAAGGATGATCTGCACTTATCCCTTCTAGGATTTCAGACAGGGGCAAAGACCTTTGACACCCCCATAGTGACTCTTTTAGGCAATGCCAAGCTGATAGACCTACCAGCTTAGCTGAACGTATAAAGGAATATGTGAAGGTGGTACTGCTCAGTGCTAGAAGTCTTAACCAGCAACTCCACTACCTGCAAGCCTTTCTCTCCCTGGAGAGTGTAGATCTCTGTGTAGTAAAAGAGACATGGTTTAAAGCTGATGAGAGTATCCCAGCAATGCAAAGTTATAATGCCATTCACACCTTTAGACTAACTGCTGCACAGGAAGGAACTAAATGTGGAGGATTGCCAGTCTATTTAAGATGAATCTCACAATACAGACTAGTTAAAGTGTATGACCCACTGGAACTCATACAGTGGATATAAAAAGTTTACACACCCCTTTTGAAATGACAGTTTTTTGTGATATAAAAAAATGAGACCGCAATAAATCATTTCAAAACTTTTCCCACCTTTAAAGTGACCTATAACCTGTACAATTCAATTGGAAAACAAACAAATCTGTTAGGGGGAAAAATATAAAAAATTAAAAAATATACAATAAGCTGGTTGCATAAGTGTGCACACCTTTAAACTAACACTTTGTTGAAGCACATTGTGATTTAATTACAACATTCACTCTTCTTGGGTACACACCTGCCATCAATTAGAGAGACTTTGATTAACTCCAAATAAAGTTCAGCTGTCCTAGTAGGATATTTCTGACATTTACTCAGTTGCCTGCTACAGCAAAAGTCATGGTTCTCAGAGAGCTTACAAAGCATCGAAGGGATCTCATTATTGAAAGGTATCAGTCAGGAGTAGGATACAAAAAATTTCCACAGCATTGGATATACCATGGAACATAGGGAAGACAGTCATCAAAATGTGGATAAAATATGGGTCAAAAGTGACATTGCAAAGAACTGGCCGCCCCTCCAAAATTGATGAAAAGACAAGACAAAAACTGGCCAGGGAGGCTACCAAGAAACCTAGAGCAACACTGAAGGAGCTGCAGAAATTTTTGGAAAGTACTGGTTGTGTACTACATGTGAGAACAAGCTCCTGTATTCTCCATATGTCTGGGCTATGGGGTAGGGTTGAAAGATGGAAGCCTTTTCTTACACAGAAAAATATCCAGGCCCAGCTAAAATTTGCAAAATAATACACCGTCTCGCAAAAGCATATGGGAAAATGTATTATGGTCTGATGAGACCAAGGTTGAACTTTTTGGCCACAATTCCAAAAGGTACGTTTAGCGCAAAAACAACAATTTGCATCACCAAAAGAACACCATCCCCACGGTGAAGCATGGTGATGGCAGTATCATGCTTTGGGGTTGCTGTTGGAACTGGGGCTTTAGTCAAGGTGGAGGGAATTATGAACAGTTCCAAATACCAGTCACTTTTGTGTCAAAACCTTCAGGCATCTGCTAGAAAGCTGAAGATGAAGAGGAATTTCACCTTTCAACATTACAATGACCCCAAGCATACATCCAAATCAACAAAAGAATGGCTTCACCAGAAGAAAATTAAAGATTTGGAATGGCCCAGCCAGAGCCCAGACCTAAATCCAATAGAAAATCTGTGGGGTGACCCGAAGAGGGCTGTGCACAAGAGATGCCTTTGCAATCTGACAGATTTGGAGCACTTTTGCAAGGAAGAGTGGGCAAATATTTATATTTATATTATATATATATATATATATATATATATATATATATATATAAAATACAACAAAAGCTAGGGCAAATAGACAAGCAAAAAAAAAAACAAAAGGCACAGCTTCAAAACCACAGGAACACGAATCCAGGATGAAAATTCTTTTCAAGTCAATTTATTCTGGTACCGTAGCATTTCACCTTCAAGGAATAACACACTCACATCACATCTCAAATATTACAAAGTCAAGATGTGCCATGCTGATAGACTCCTACTCAAGAAGACTGAATGCTGTAATTAAATCAAAAGATATTTCACCAAAGTATTAGTTTAAGGGTGTGCACACTTATGCAACCAGCTTATTGTACATTTTTTATTTTTTATACTTTTTCCCCCGGACAGATTTGTTTATTATTCAATTGAATTGTACAGATTATAGGTCACATTAAAGGTGGGAAAAGTTTTGAAATGATTTATTGTGGTCTCATTTTTTTTATATCACAAAAACCTGGCATTTTAACAGGAGTGTGTAAATGTTTTATATCCACTGTATATGTGCAACTCACCATAAACAGGATGTCATACCATATCCTTGCAACATATAAGTAGGTCCCCCTCCATGTCACAGGAAATCCATACTGCCTATGTCAATGTACTAGAGTCCCTTACCATTCAACCCAATACAATATTCATGGAGGATCTCAACTACCCTTCTATAGACTAGGAATCCTAGCAAGCCCAGCAATTCCTAAACTTTGTCAATACCAACAATCTGGAACAGTTGGTCCATTCTCCTACCTGGAGTACAAACATCATTGACCTTGTATTATGAACATGGGGATCCAGTGTTCCAAGTCATACCTTCGCTCATCAGAACTGACCATAAGGCAGTATTACTTGAAATAACATTTAAATCTGGGGATCCAGTGAAACCAGAAACCTTTAGGAACTATTCAAAAGCTAACCACTCTACTAAGCAACACCTTGGCTAACTTCAAGCACCTCAAAATCTAGCAAACATCAAAGAATACATCATGTACAGCCATATTGATAGCTGTATAGACCAAGCTGTGCTCACTCATGTTAAGAATAAGACAAACTCAAAAGACAAGCCACCCTGATGGAATCAGAAATTCATTATACAACAAAAGAAAAACATCCTGGCCAAGTGTAGTAGGAACAAAGCCAAACATACATACTAAAAGCCCCCTGACCAATCTAAACAGGCAGCTAAGAGGGTTAATTAATACTTCAAAGGCTAAATTTGAAGAAAAATATAGCTTCTCAGGCAAAGGACATCTGCAAAGTTTTCTACAGCTATGTCTATAACCCCAGAGGAAATACACAACAATGCACAGAAATTATTGTAAACAGCATCATCCACCCTGAACTGGAGGTTATTGCCAAACTTTGGGTTGACAGGTTCAGCTCAAATTTCTTCCCCTCACTACTCCCCCCAATAGTACTAAGGAAATACCACATAACACAATCCTCCCAATCATTACTGGAGAACAGATCATCAATGCACTTGAAGGCCAAAAACACTGCCTCAATGGGCTCCAATAACATCCCAGCATGTTTAATAAATAGCATGAAACATGATTTTTCTGCTCTACTTGAATCACTTTTTGATTGGAGGCATCAGTCAGGTTTTTGTGCCCAAGGAATGGAAGACAGCTGCAGTCATTCCCCTGCACAAAGGAGGTCCAACCATTGATGTGGGTAACTACAGGCTCATAAGTCTTACCAGCCTCATATGTAAGGACATGGAAAGAATCATCATGGGCATGATAAATGAGGACATAGGTAACCTGCAAATGTTGGACCTATCATAGTTTAGCTTTGGTAAAAGAAGGTTAAGATTATTAAATCTGCTGGACAGTTTTGAGAGGGTCACCAAAGCACTGAATAAAGGTAAGACTGTGCACACAGCTTACCTCAACCTGGCAAAGGCTTTTTATACAATACCCCACTCAGGCATTATAGACAAGCTCACTAATTTAGGTGAAAAGCCTTTTATCACCCACTGGATAGCCAAGTGGCTCACTGATAGGACCCAGGAGGTCAAAATAGATGAGGCCACCTCCACCAATAGGCCAGTCACTAGTGGAGTCCCCCAGGGCTTGGTACTGAGTCTGTTCCTTTTCAACATCTACTTTTCTGAAATGGAAGCAAATATGGAAGGTTTATGACTCACTAAGTTTTCAGATGATCGCAAGCTGTGGGTTATCATCTACTCAGCTGCAGACTCTTGTATTCTTCAAGAAGGTCTATTTCACACTAACAAATGGTGCCAACGCCATGCTCTTAAACTCGGTACTAAGAAATGCATAAGTGTAACCTTTGGGAAGTCAACTATCCTGGCTAATTACCATGTTGATAATATACTCCTAGAGTCGACACGGTGGTAAGGGATATGGGTAAACATGTACATAGTAGCCTTACCTTCGACCAACAAATGACCACAGTGCCGATGAAGTCCTTTTATGTTGTGCAACTTATAAGTAAGGGCATGGCATCTAGGTCCAAAAAGGTCATTATCCCACTGTACTCCACCCTTATCAGACCAATCATAGAGTAGAATGCTCCTTTTGGTATGTACCTGACCAGGCATATGCAGCAACTAGAAAAACCTCAAAGGTTCCTTATAAAAAGAATACAAGGCATAACAAATCTGCCTTATGCAGCCTTAAAGCCCTTTTCCTCTACTTAATCTGCTATATATTGCTGAGGTGTGGTCTGTGCCTTGCTTAAAGTAATCTGCAAACCCGACAATTATGAATCTCTTGCATATTCATATGTCAAACAATGCCAGAAATACAAGGTCTAGGAATTTGAATTTTGCCTGTGACTTAAACAGAACATGCTGGAGAGACAGATATGTGTCCCTATGACTACCCCCTGCTATGGAACAGACTTCCCACCTGAGTTCATCAATTACATAGTTTAAGTACAACCTAGACAAGTGGAGAGGAATAGGAAATTTACACTGGACCTGGCATACATGTCCCTTATGGACAGAGGTAGCTTATAAATGCTTGGCCTATTCAAACCCCGATGATTTCTTTATCCAGAATACCTGTCACTTTAAAATTAACTTCTCACCATTAGACACAATTAGTCCTTGTTGACACTTTGCATATTTCTAAGGAAAAGAAGCATTCTGCATATCAGCTTCTACTTTATATATCATAAATTTATCTGAAATAATTCATTACCTTGCTGAATCACTAGATCATTACATCTCTACCTGGATTTCTTTTAAGGTAAGAGCTTTGGGGACTGCAATAGACAAAACTAGTGGGGGAATGTAGCAGACAAAACTGGAGCATTCTTCATTCTAAGCTAGTCAGCTGCTCACATTTTACTGATTATCTTGATATGAAATCTGCTATATTTCTTTCCTTTTGTATAAAACTACAGTATTATAAAACTGTAGTCTTTGAGATAATCTTTCTGTTTTCATAGTGGAGTACAAATGGAGAAATGATGGGATTTCGAATGGATAGATGATAAGTCAGCAAGCAAAGGAGAGTAGTATTGCTAGAATTGAATTCATCCCCAAGTCTTGGTGAGTACCTTCGCAAGGTGGACCCTGTTTTTCACAAAATCTCACCAAGATGACACTATATATAGACTGCATTTTATATAGCTTATATCATGGACAGAAGTAGGTTGAAAAATAAAAAAGATAGATGGGTGCACAAGACCCAGGCTAAACAATTGCCCAATCCTGGTAGGTGCACTGGTGCCAGGACTGGAAAAAAATGACAGTATGGAGGATGGCCCCCATGTTGTAGAAGGCAGTAGCAGTCCACAAAAATCACAAAAAATGATAGGCCAAAAAGAGCAATAAAGAAGACAGAGTGGACTACTGAGGATAAGAAAGAAACTATGTATTGTTACTATTATGTAAAAAGCCCAGAATTTCCAGACAGATGATATGCAAAAAGATTAATAGAGAAATTAGAGGAAAGAAAAATACTTCCACAAGAAAAACTCAGAAGCTTCAAATAAAAATTGGTGTTCATTAATACAACAGATTTATGAAAAACATTATATAGACCAAGAAACCTTAGGCCATTTGGAAAAAGAAGTGATTGAGGAAGTCCAAAAATATAAAAAAATAAAATCTAGAGACTTTTGAAAGGTCTAAAAAATAAATATGGACATGGGGAATAAAGAGATCTGATAAAGAGGAAACATAGAACAGAAGATTAGTAAAGTAGAAGTTAAAAACTATAAGATGAAGTTATGCAGTACTTGCAAAGTAAAGGATTTAGTGCAGAAAGTTTAACACAGGTCACATCACAGCATGACAGAACAACAAGTCCCCAAACTATGGAGAAACAGGATGAGGAGAAGATACCTGAGGAAAAAAATATGGATATGGGAAAGAAAAAGAGATTTAATATGGTGAAATATTTATGCAAAGGAAAATGCAAAACTTACCAATAAAAAAAGAGTAGCACCAAAGATATTTGAAGAGAAATACTGGCAAAGGCATCTGGAAATGGAAAATTTTACAATACAAAAAATAAGAAAACAAAGAGGAAAAGTAGAAAAGAGGATTAGTAATGGAAAAGTTAAAGAAATAGATACTGAAACTATGGATTACCTGCAAAGTGAAGGATTTAGTGTAGAAAATATAACTCAGAACACATAACAGTAGAATAGAGAAATGGATCCACAAATTAAGGAGAAACGAGTGGAGTGGGAAACATCTGATCAGATGCCATATGAAGATACTTTGAAGTCTTCCATAGGAAACCAGTACAAACATTCAGTTAAGAGTTGCACAGTGAGGGAAGGAACAGGAAACTGTGGCAACTCTGCCTCAGTCATTGCTGTGGACTGATAGAGCAGCGAGTTCCCATATGAAAGAGCAATGGATGACACAGGATAAACTGAAGAGAGTGCTGCATAAGAAGATGCTCTGGAACTTTCTATAGAATGCCCGCAGGAAATGGAGAACAAAGAATGTGTCCTCATTTTAGATGAAAATGATTTAAGAGAAGAGTTACTTGATTTAATAGAAATGGATGGACATATTAAGATCAATGAAATTAATAGACTACAGAAAGTCAATAAAATCGAAAAAGTTAGAAGTTTCATAAAATAAATGAACACAGTAATTAGGTCTGTCCATTGAGATTCATTCGATATAACAGAAGTAAATAGGATATACTACTGTGCAGCTAAATTAATAACAGATAAAATCTTACCACCAAAACACAAGGTGGTAAGGGAAGGAGAGAAGTCGAATGCCATCATGGAAGTATTGAATAGAAAAAAAAACTATATAAAGCAATTAAAACGAGAGGTGTCACTGTTAGAAGAGTATAGAAGATGGAACAGATCAACAAAAATACTCAGAAAGATAGATGTGATAAAAGCAATGTGCAGTATCAGAACAGATCAGGATCTATTGTGCATTGTCACAAATAATAAACTAAAATATCAGCATCTTTAAATTTCTAGTCTCCCACCAGGACACAAGTGCTCTTCAGCAATTACATTCTGCTTGCCGAGCACACTCAAACAAATCTGCAGTCTGAGGCTATCACTCCACCCATACAGTATAAGAAGGAATCAGTACTGCAAACTAAACAAGGATATACATTTTGAACCTCAAGAGCAGGAGCACACTCAAGCAAATCTGCAGTCTGCGGCTACCACTCCACCCATACAGTATAAAAAGGAATCAGTACTGCAAACTAAACAAGGATATACATTTTGAGCCTCAAGAGCAGGAGCACACTCAAGCAAATCTGCAGTCTGCGGCTACCACTCCACCCATACAGTATAAGAAGGAATCAATACTGCAAACTAAACAAGGATATACATTTTGAGCCTCAACAGCAGGAGCACACTCAAGCAAATCTGCAGTCTGCGGCTACCACTCCACCCATACAGTAAAAGAAGGAATCAGTATTGCAAACTAAACAAGGATATACATTTTTATCCTCAAGAGCAGGAGCACACTCAAGCAAATCTGCAGTCTGCGGCTACCACTCCACCCATACAGTATAAGAAGGAATCAGTACTGCAAACTAAACAAGAATATACATTTTGAGCCTCAAGAGCAGGGTCAGTCCACCCAGGCATTCTACTTGTATGTTTTATGAGAGTGAAGCTATTACATTAGCAGTATTTCTTAGTAGTTCTGTTGTAGCCTTGTGTCCTCCCCCTGCTAGTACAGTAATCCTAACTGTCCAATAGACAATATACATTTAATTCACATCCCTGTGACTAAATTAACCATTAAGCAGCCCTCTCAGTGCTTTCTGCCTTAGTTTGTATGACTTGGAGGCCCACCTGTTTATTTGCATCTCTATACATTCCCCTTCATTGCTAATGTATCTCCCTACTCTAATCAGTGCACAAACTGGTTACTAATCAGCAAGTCAATGTGAAGACACACTCCCAACCTTAATAAACTTTGTTGTTTCTTCTCTCCTTCACTTTACAGGTAGTTTGAATTATTACTTACTCCCTCTGAGGCTTTCACTGATTTCCACTGATTGCCTCTATGGTTTCTTTGCATTCTACCTGGTTTACACCCCTTGTGCTATCTCCCTCCCCCAATACAAAGTTTATATTAGAATCCTGCTGAGCATGGAGCCATCCTTAAATTTCTAGTCTCCCACCAGGACACAAGTGCTCTTCAGCAATTACATTCTGCTTGCCGGTAAGACATTAGACCTCAGGAATGTGTTTTAAAAGTGTTCAGATTTGTAAAGTAATACTTACTTTTTTCTCTTGTCTTGGTTGGCTCTGCCCCACTCCATTCACCCTCACTAATGCTCGGGCTCTCTCCGCTCCCCTGCCCTGCCCCCTATTCCCTCTCACCCCTACTACCTCTACATTTATAGTAATCACAGCCACACCCACAGCTAACCATCACATCACCTCCATCAATCACAGCTCCTTAAGTCATATCCCATTATACCAAATCAACTTGCTCCACACAAAATACTCCCAATCACTCTCATTCCCATTAGGCATTTTTTACATCACCCACACTACTTCCCCATCCATATATAGTGCAACCCTATAATTCCTGTTCAGACCCCCCCCACCTAGAAACAACTTAAACATTATAACCATGACTATCACACAACTAACTCTAGTCTGTCTTCTCATAATTCTTTACAACACCACAAGTTATCACTCTAGCAATATCCCTAAACTGAGTAGCAGAACACTGCATTATGCACTCTCATATACAGACACCACACATTATAATAATATCTGCCCAAAGTTATTCAAGAAATACAAAATGGACCAATTCAAAACTAAACACATATGCTCTCATTCCTACTCCAAAAAACAAAATACTTTCTCACACTCCTCACCAAACTCCAGCATCTGTATAACCATTTTAACTCCAGGCTCACCATAAGTGGGGATATCCACCCCAACCCAGGCCCAAATCCATCCTGTCCAACACAAACTGCTCCAACACAAATGTCAGAACATAACACCCCCACTTTCTTCATCCCTGGGCAAATCAACAACAGCAGCAAAACCAACCATCTTTTAATGCTAAATATTAATATTAGAAGTATCAAAAATAAAATACCTGAACTCCAGGCCACAATAGCACACTACTCCCCAGACATAGTTGCTTTAACAGAAACCTGGCTAAATAAAAACATAGCTAACTCAGAAGTTCTCCCTATCTGCTACAGTATCATTAGAGAAGACAGACCACTTCATAAAGGGGGTGGAACTGCCTTACTGTACAAGTCCAACTTAACTGTCCGTCAATTACCAAGCTCCCACCCCTCCCCCAATAATTGGGACATACTTATCTCACAACTTCAACTTCACCCTAAAAAGGTCATCACCACAATTGTGATCTATATTCCACCTGTTAATACACCTGCTAGCCTTGAAGACTTCTTATCCTGGTGTTCTTCCACATACTCACAAGAAACCCTTATTCTGGGGGACTTCAACCAAGATTGGTTCACCTGTATATCAGAACCACCAAGTAATCTAATAAATCTCCATGGCTATCAGCAGCTAGTCCAAATTCCAACTAGATGTGATAAAAAATCTAAAAGGGAATCCATCCTTGACTGGGTCCTAACTAACAGCCCCACATTGTACCCTCACACAGGCAGTCTCCCAGACACCTTAAGTGACCATAACATAATATACTTTATACGTAGTAGAACAAGCATATGCAAAACCACTAACTATATATCCATTAGAAACACACAAAAAAATCTTTCCTGAGGTCCTCAACACTTTACTCTGTAACTGTGACTGGACCTCCCTAAACACCCTCCCACTTGACCAGATTGTAGCATATTTCAACAAAACATTTCTACAACACCTAGACACTGTCGCTCCAGTGCTCAAAATCAAGGTTAGAAGCTCTACAAACCCCTAGCTCAGTAAAGAAACCAAACAAATCCTCAAGTCCAGAGACACTGGCTGGCTTTACTATCAAAAAAACAAAGAAACACAAAGCCTAACTAAGTACCAAGAACTGCGCAACCGTGCAAAAAAATGCATTAGGCTGGACAAAAAATCCTACTACACAACATTACAAACTAAATACCAACACAACCCACAAAAATTTTGGAAAAATGTAAACCAGCTACTAAAATCCACCCAAAAGGCTACCCCCAAACCAACCACCCCTGACACTAAAGTTCCCATCGAAACACAATTCAGCTCCCAGTTTGTGAACTCAATTCTATCCTTAGTATCACAGGACAGTTCCTTCCTCACTATCCCCCCCCAACACAAATAACACTGATACAAGCTTTACCCTCAAAACAGTTTCCAACACTTCAATCAAAAGCATGCTCTCCAAACTAAAAACCTCATCAACAGCAGCTGACCTACTCCTCAGCTATTTCTTGAAACTCACAGCAGATGCTATTGCTATCCCAGTCTCCACTCTCATAAACAGATCAATTGTTGAAAACTATGTGCCCAAACTCTGGAAAATATCCTATGTTACACCCATACATAAAGCCGGGACCTCCACTGAACATAATAACTACAGACCCATTGCTTTACTCTCCCCCCTGGCCAAAATCCTAGAAAAATGCATACATACCCAAATGCTAAACTATCTCCTAGACAGCAACATCTTGTCACCTACTCAGCATGGTTTCAGACCTGCCCATAGTACCACTACAGCCCTCCTCTGCTTCACAGACAGTAAACCATCTCAAAAATGAAGGCCTACAAGTGTCAACTCTTTTTTTGGATATGTCCAAAGCATTTGACACAGTCTCACACCAAATCCTGCTAAACAAACTAAACCAATATCATCTATCAAATTCCACTCTTACCTGGTTCCAAAGCTACTTAACTGACAGGTATCAAGCTGTGAAATGGGAAAATTCTCTCTCTCCTCAGCTGCCCATAACTATAGGAGTCCCACAGGGTTCTATCTTAGGACCACTACTATTCACAGTCTTCAGAAATGACCTCCATACCTCCACACAGCATGCATCTATAATTCAGTATGCAGATGACACTACCTTAATCTGTGCTGCACAAAACATTCCCACCCTCCTGCAAACAACTCAACTAGCATTCTCTGACGTTGAAAACTACCTTACCGAAGCCCAACTTATCCTCAAGCCAAAGAAAACTCAGCTTATGATTATAACCAGTTCTAACAAAAACACTAGCAGTCAATTCACTATCTACTCCACAAATGCTACTCCAATTGCTCCAGTGGCACAGGCTAAGGTATTGGGAATAACCATAGACTCACACCTAAAATTTGATAGTCATCTCAACTTAACTATTAAAAAAGTACATGCCAAACTGGGGTCACTCTACCGTATCAAACCATTTCTTACCAACAACACAAGATCAGCCATTGCTCGCTCCCAACTTCTATCCACCCTACTCTATGCATCTCCCATTCTGACTAATCTCAACAAAACTGAACTAGGCAAAATGGAAGCCTGCTATAACAGAATTGCCTGCTTTGCTGCAAATTGCTGATATAGAACTCATCACTGTACTGCTTTGAGACAGCTCCACTCGCTTGAACTGCCCATTCTCACAACCTACAATCAGCTCTGCCTCTGACATTCTATCTTTTACCTCCCCAATAAGTGTACTGCTCTCAAAAACCTAGTACAACATCACTCAGACAAAAGGCCTCTTAGATCATCAAGCAAACTACTACTAGAAGTCATCAACAGCTACACTAGCTTTGGAGATGCACTATATAGTAGTTCAGTGGCTACAAAATGGAACTCTGTCCCTAGTAGCATTCAAAACACATCATCCAAAGCCTCCTTTAAAGACCTCATCAGGCAATATTTCAAACAAAGTTGGCAGTGCCATGATTGCTCCCCAGGCTAGTGAAAGCGGATAACATATACATACAAAATCTAGAGCACTTGATAATAGTTTTCAATCTTACAAACACTGGCTAATCTACAATGTATGTACTGTACCTGTGTACTGTGTATGTATTCTACCTATGTTCCAAATTTCAGCTGTACACCACAAATCTATTAATTACTTTTATTTTTAAAATTAATATTTTTTGTTTGTTCTCTGCACTGTAACTGTTTATGTGCCACATACCACTGTAAAAACATGTCTCTTGTAATTTATGTGTATATTGATCATGCCTAAATAACTAAATGTGTCTGTATTTTTTCTTTGTGGAGCTTTTCTCCCTGGGCCTCTGCTGAAAAAGGGCCTTTTCGGCTCAATCAGACACCCCCGGTCAACAAATGTAAAATAAAATAAATAAAATAAAAACTTAGAGGATATGCAGATAACTATAAAGAAAATGTACAAAATAAGCAATTTATTGATGACCCTCATAAAGATTTATAGAGAATTGGGAAACAAGGCAAAAGGAATTGAAACACCACCAAAAAAAGAAGAAATAGATACATTTTGGAGAAATATCTATGCTGATCCTGTGGAACATAAAAAAAGATGGTAAATAGTAAGAAGTAAAAGAAACAATAAGAAGTTCAAATGTACAAGATATGAAATGGGATAAAATAACATTCAGGGAGATTGAAACAAACTTAAGAAAAGCTCCTAATTGGAAAATCCAGGCCCAGATGCTGTACCTAACTTCTGCATAAAACTATTAACATCTGTACATGAAGACTTAGCCATATGTAAGAACTATTTATATGTGCACCCCGAACAGACATTAACCTGGTTAACAACAGGAAAAACAATACTCCACCTTAAGAGCAAACCTCCAAGCTATCTTAAAAACTATAGACCAATAACTTTCCTTCTTACGATATATAAACTACACACTGGAACTGATGCCGACAGAGTTTATAGTCATTTAGAAGAAAATTCAATCATGAGAAAAGAACAAAGGGGCAAGAAAAGAAAGTCACATGGAAGAAAGGATCATTTGTTGTTAAATAACGTCGAAATGGAGACCTGCCAAAGGGAAGCATCTAAGTATGGCATGGATGGACTATAAAAAAAGCTTTTGACAGTATCCCACATTCATGGATAAAAGAGTGCTTAAAAACGTATAAGATACACCCTACCCTGACAGATTACATTACAGCAACCATGAAACAGTGGCAAACCACTTTGCAGTTAAGCCATAATAAAGGACAAATTATTATTCCAGGGATAAAAATTCAAGGAGGTATATTCCAGGGTGAGTCCCTGTCACAACTGCTTTTTTGTCTTGCCCTTAACCCATTAAGCTGTCTACTTAACAGATTAGGTCATAGTTACAATTTGGCTCCCAGAAAACAACAAAGTGTAAAGACTTCTCACCTTCTTTTTGTAGATGATTTAAAACTGCATAGTTCATCAGATGAGGAACTGAAAGCACAACTGCAAGTGGTGACAACTTTTTCAGAAGATGATATATTGCCCATTCTGAAGAAGGTACTGCATGCATATCTGCTGACCTCACCTGAACCAAACCTAGAAAAAGTTTTGAAACATGAGGAGATTAAGTCTAAAATGACTTCCCTGCTTAGTTTAGCAGAAGCATATTGGTGTCAAGTGGGAATGGAAATCAAACCAGAAGGAGATAAAAATCAAGCAGCAACTGAATGTGCCAACAAACAAACAAAAGAAAGAATAAGGTGAAAAGGTGAAAAATCAGATGAGAAGGCAAAAATGTGGAAAATGCATAAATATAGTTACAAGTATAAAAAACTCTTGGAACAACCTCATGTTGATCCGGATCGAATGCAGGAATAGTTAAGGAGGGGTCAATTTTAACCAAAAGATGAAAGTTAATATTGGCTGTCCAAGACAGTGAACTACATACACGTTGGTTTGCAAAGTCCATTGAACATGTGGGAGAAACAGACAAATGTAGGTTTTGTAAAAGAGAACTGGAAACAGTCACACATCTTGTTGCTGGTTGTGATAAACTAATGGCAGAAGGACTTTGTACTGAAAGGTATAATAATGTGGCAAGACTATTGCATTGGGGATTGTGCAAACATTATAATACTGAAGTCGTTGAAAAACATTGGAAATGTGAGACACAAAGCATCGTGGAAAATGATGAAGTTTATATCACATGGGATCATCCATTACCAACAGTTCAAAAAAATAGATGCGAGAAAACCAGATAAAGTAGTCCATGAAAAGACAACAAAAGTAGCATTGATCACTGAAATTGCTACACCCAGTGATTACAGTTTCTTACATACAGAGAGACACAATGTCATAAAATATCAGGATTTGCAGGTAGAAGCGAGGCCATTGTGGAAGAAGGATACCCAGAAAGTTCCAGTAGCAGTAGGAGCAACGGGTCTCATAAAAAGAATTTACAGTCATATTTAGAATATGTTACTAATACTCCATACAAATTGCAAAAGGAATCAATTCTTGGCACATTGCAGGTGCTGTGAAGAGTACTTTTGGCTAACATCGAAGATTGAAACAATACTAATTTTATGAACTTTAATCATACTTTGACTTAGGAATAGGTTCCATTCCCATGTTGGCATTAGAAACACAAAAGACTTGGAGAAATGAAGCAGATGGAAACTGATTTGGGAGTTCTTGTGAATGTCTACAAGGCTTCCACTCATAACTTTGAAACTTTGAAACCTTCTCTAACTAATGTAGTCTTGGAATTAGTGTAAGCAGTGTTCAAAATCAAAGTCAAAGAAAACTTTATTGTCATTCATAACTATACAACAGTGTAGCTGAACGAAATTGCAATGCTTCATTCTCCATGCAGAAAACAGTTGCACATATAGATAGAGAAAAATTAATAAAATATCACAGTAGAAATTTAATAAGTAGCAATTTGTAAGTAAAGTAGGACAGCAGTGACCCACACCAATCCCAGAACAGGAGACAAGGAAGACAAGGAATAATATGAAGGTAATATTGTCAAAGTAAAATTTAAACAATAGCAGCATATCTATGAATAGACTGAATTATTGCACAGTTTGTATATTGCACTTTACAGTCCTTCAGTGTGTAGATGAGCCACCTTAGTATTGCACTTAGTTATTGCACATCCATAAAATAAGCCCCTTGATAGGCTAGTTATGTAAAAATGTTGTATGGGGACCATACCAGTTGTGCAGGAAGTTGACACCCCTCTGAAAAAATTCTTTAAAAGTGCAACAGTAAGTCTTAGAGTTTAATGCTGTTTGTAGAATTGACAGTGTATTTTTCAACATTTCAGACCTTTCAGTGTCATGTTTCACAATTCAAATAGGGAGCCCCACTGAAATACAGACTGACATGCTCACAGTTCCATTCTCTGAATAATGCTTCTTTTTTAATCCATCTGTGAGTGATTGCTAGCATATATAATAAGTTTAAAATGTTATTTATGTTTTTCTGTTAAAATTGTTTCAATACCCACTGGACATGCATCTACAATAAATTGAGTCTTTTTTTGCAAGGTCAAAGTATTACAAAGTTTGATGAGAAATCAAACCATCTTCTAATGACTGTGATGTTTTTTCATGTTCCCCAGTGCAGGCTTAAGGTGTAACTTCCAAGGTGAGATTCCTAAAAGGCTCTGCAATTGCTTAAATGATATTAATGAATCTTACACTGTAGTTAGCAATGGCTAGAAGACTTCTGGCAGCTGCTGAAACTTTAGGTTCTGGTGCAAGTGCATTCTTTAACCTCTCGGGTTGAAAGATACAGCTGTTTCTGAGAATGTGAGCCCATAGAACTGAATATGTATTTCTTGAATTCACATTTATCTGTAAACAGAGTTAGCTCTGTGTTTATTTGTGTGTGTTTGTGCAGGGACGTCGGGAGGCATACGCACTGTACTGATTTTAGTACAACTTATTTAGAAGGGGGTAGCTTTTTATTTTTTCACTTGTTTTTTTTTTTTTTATTTTTCGCGCTTTAGCTGCGCTATGACGTCAGCTGATCAGGGCTACCAGCCAGTCGGAATGGAGCTCGCAGCGCACGTATTTCCAGCTGGTTCAAATGCTTTTGCGAGCGGGAAGAAACCAGCCGGATTTACTTTTGGTTAGAAGGCTTCATTTCCGATAATGCTTTATGTTATTTAGGTCTTGCTTCATTTTCAGCAAGGATGTTATTTTCGGCAAGGATTTTATTTAGAAGGTCTCACAGCAATGCTCGAACAGAGGGTTGGTGAGTAAGCTGAAATAATGTTATGTTCAGAAAGGGTGTGTGTGTATGTATGTGTATGTATGTGTGTGTGTATGTTTTTGAATTTGTTAGAGTTCAGCCGGAAAGTTTAACATTTTGCTCTAGTATTTTTTTCAGGCAGTGAACAGTATATTTAGTGTATAGACTGCTGTGATATAGGCTTCATTTATTTCTAACAGTTGTGAGCTATGGTGAGAACTGAAGTTGTAATACCCAGTTGTGGTGAGAAGTGAGAAATGAAGTTGTATTCCCTCATTATTATTTTTGTTGTTTGTCCAGGTTTTTGTGCTAAGAGGTTGAGAGCTATCTAATAGCCATTAAGTTTCAGTCTTCCTGTTTTGCAAACTGCTGATTTAGACTGTAGTGCATATGGTTCTGGGTTCAAGACATGCATGGTGGTAAAACAGCATTTTATTCTCGCAACTTTCCAAAATTATACAAGCAATGTTTAAAATGTGTCCCTGGTTTTTGGGCTTTTGCCCCCCCCCCCAATAAATGTTGGCTTTTTCCAGATTTCTTGTGCTGCAAAGTTCAGAGATACAGCTGAGTGTTGAGTACATTTTACAAGGAGCTGAGAGCTGCAGGGGAGCTAAAGTTTAGTGCTGCTTATGCTGACCCTGCTTATATTCTTAGTACCACAACAGATAGTGCACTTGCTTTTGATACAGAAGGCTGTGGGTTCTTCTCCCACAGTAGGTAGTTGCATTGCTGATAATGTACTGTGTTGAAAAGGGGGGTGGATGCTGTACTCCTTTTTGGCGAAGATATCTAGTAGTAACTATGAACCTGTTATCAGTTTGCCATCCATTCCCTATTGCAATATTACTAGCGTATCACTTTTTTTAATGCAACATAGGCAATTTATTCCTCAAGGGCAACAGACACTTTATTTGTAGATGAAACAATGAAATATAAAGTTGTTTGCTAGCAGCAACCGCTTCATTAGTTGCAGATTTCTTTAATGTGGAATTGTGTAGATGGCTTTTACTAGTTCAGAGATTATGCATATTTACTGATACTGGTGGACTGTAGAAGTTTGAGTAGACTTTTATGATGGAAATTTTCTGAACTGGGCTGTTTTGTCATTATTGGTGCATGCATTTTGTTTCAGTGTTTACTGGAAAAGTGTTCAAACTAATAAATTTAAAATGCTCTCTAACAACTATACTGTATTGTACAAGGAATATAATTTAATACAATCAGGAAGGTGTATCAAAAAGCACGTATGTTCCATGTGCAAGGGGCCTATGATTTGAAAACAACACAAAGTTAATCTTTATCTGCCACTGGCAAAATGTATTTTCTTTGAATGTGGGTTTCAATGCTGTTTCAATGAATGTGAGTTTCAAGGGCAGAGAAGTTTTAATGCTAAGTCTAGTTTCATTGTGAGACTGCATTGCTTTGTTTAGCAGACATTTATTGGTGTCTGTGCTGTAAAATGCAAAATAAAACTTTTCTAGTAAATCATTTAGGAATGAAGTCACTAAATAATGACAGGCATTAAGTTTCAGACGTCATAACCTTCAGAAAAATGCATGCTAAAGCAAGACCTGTTATTCTATCAACTGTCTTAAGTTTATACAAGATCAATATTTAGTATTGTTTGTATGTTCCCAAAATATATTTGGCCTTGTCCAGATTTCCTGCATGAAGAGGTTGAGACTGAGGTACGTGCAAATAAATCGCTTTATAGAATTAGGAATATCCAAACCTCTCAACTGTTCCCAATTTTGGCTCAAAATGTTGCTCCCGCCTAATAATCCCTCCACAAAAATAGCAATTTTGGAAGAAAACGTGGAGGCTTTACAATTATAAATAACTAATGATCAGAGTTATACATTACTTTTATTTCAGAAATGCATGTAGATTCTCTAATTTTGTCAGCTGCTCAAGTTAACAGTGCTCATATTAAAATGGTGTCCCTTCTTTGACAGGTTCCCACCTGTATTGTCTGGCAATTTTATATTTTTGCATCACATTTTTGGTCCGTTTTTCATAAAATTGCGGTTTTCTGGCAAATTAGTGGCAAATCATTAAAGACTAAAGTTAGAAAATAATGGCAGACATTTGAGTTTCAGATTTCATACCTTTCAGAAAATTCGTACTAATGCAAGACCTACTACTATTCTATTATCTTTCTAAATTTATAAGGGCAATATTTAAAAAAAAAAGTCTTTATTGTTGGGCCTTTGCCTCAGTTTATTTATGGATTTGTTGCTCTAAAAGGTTGAGAGGTATGTGTGTGTGTGTGTGTGTGTGTGTGTGTGTGTGTGTGTGTGTGTGTGTGTGTGTGTGTGTGTGTGTGTGTGTGTGGTAGGTAGCATACCTCTCAACTGTCTGAATTTTGCAGAATGTCCAGATTTTTGCCACATATTTTTTGTCTGTTCCACATAAATTTTGTGATTTTCTAGAAAATCATTGAAGGCTAAAGTTGCTAAATAATGACACATTTGAGTTTTAGACTTCATGTCCTTTAGAAAAACTCATACTAGCACACATCCTGTTATTCTAGCAACTTTCTAAGTTCACGAGAGCATTATTTAATATCTGTCCCTGTTTATTTTAGGCTTTGTCCATATTTCTTGCACTAAGAGGTAGGTGGGGTGTGTGTGTGAATGAAACACCCTAGTTAGGGGTAGCAGGTGACTAGTAATTTACTCAAGCTCAAAACCTGTACCTTAGTTACAGAAAACAAAAGCATGAATACTCTACCCCAACTACCATGCTGTATTTTTCAAAGAACTGACTTTCAGGTTTATTTTCAATTCAAGGAACCGAGTTTGAGTGAATTTATATTATATTACTGAAGAGGCATTACAGCGAATGCCTCTTCATCGATACTAAAAGAGCGAACCGTGAATTACGAGAATGGCTGTAGCTTGGCTGGGGAGGGGGTAGCAGTTTGAGAGCTGTGAGCACAAATTTGAAAATCCTAGCTACACACCTGTGTGTGTGTGTGTGTGTGTGTGTGTGTGTGTGTGTGTGTGTGTGTGTGTGTGTGTGTGTGACAGAGAGAGAGTGACAGAAACAGAAAGAGATAGAAAAAGGGAGAGAGACTGAAGTGCCAGTCTTAAACTTGTATTATGTTTCATCCATGTGTCTTTCCACAAAAGATTACATCATTACTAAAATTTAATTTATTATTAGTTCCTTCAAGTACTGCTGTGGTGGTGCTGCGGTAGCGTTGTCACCTCATAGCAAGACGTTGTCTTGTTCGATTCTCAGCTAGAGCGTCTTCTGTGTGGAGGCATACGTGAATGGGGTGTGCCTTTGTTGAAGGTTGTGCGTCAGGGCTGGTAACCCGGTACGTAAAAATCCACTACAAATCATTAGCGGACCGGAGTTCCGCTGTGGCGACCCCTAACCGGGAAAAGCCAAAAGAAACAAACATTAGTTCTTTCAAGTACTTGGTTAATGGCATTTGAAAGATTTCTGTTGCAGAGCTGACCCAAATATGCTTGTTACTTGGACCTTCTTAATCTCATGTGCTGAATCTATTTTAATGTCACTGTTGTTTGGAAGGATCTCTGATCAGTTGCTTAGTGTAAGCATCGGCACATTATTTATAGCTAACATTATTGCATGGTGTTAACTGCCCTCTCTAGGTCACCTTCAATATGGTGACAATCATTGTCATGCTGAGAGGCAGGACTGCTGATGACAAATTACCCCACACCAGGTACGCTGAGGCTGACCAAGAAGACAGAAACAGAAGAATGTGTAAAACATTATTACACATTTGCATTTCAAACTGAGTTTCAGTTTTACACAGTAGACATGCTCATATGATGTACATCCTGCTGTCTGAAGAATCTGACAGATTTCTTTAGACATGCCTCCCTGTTGAAGGTTATCTCTTTGGTTGCAGTAAAAGGAAATGGACATTTGCCAGCATAATGTGCCTCTGCCAACAGAAGGCAAGGAAAGCATCAGACAACAGACAGGAAATACAGTGCAAAATGTTATATAAATGGCTTACTATAAACGTTGGTTCCTTTTCCTTAGCATAGTATGTTTGGGTGGTACCTGTGCAGGTCACTATACTGATGTCTAGAACAGATAATGCTAGTGGCATCACTCACTGCTCTGAAAAGCTGGTACCTGTCATGGGTTTGATATAACTGACCATCATAAAGGCAGACCATGTACACTTCATAGTCCGCATGCATCACATATGAGAAAACTTCTGTCTCCTGGCCTAACCACAAATGAGCCCTACTGAATCCAGAGACTATAGAGCCCATGTACACTCAGCAGGTCAAAACAAGGAAAATGTGTACAGCTGAACATTATGGACACCATGTGATGTGCACTGTCAGATAGCAAGGGTGTGCCATGGATATTATTACTAGTGCAGACAGGTGGCATTACAGGCATCATAGCGTAATGTATGAGCATAATGTGCACAGGATCACTTAGCCGGGAAATGAGCAGGGACAGGCATGGTAGTACTGGATGTGGTTGATGCCACTTCTCTCTGTGGTAGCAGTTCATAGACAATCATGCAAAGTTACCTCATTACTATAATCACTATAATGCAGGGACTATTGTAAGGCAATAACAATCACAGTCATCTTTTTCCAGGAGACTGGATTAAGATGAGCAAGCCAGGAACAGTAGTTCAGTGAAGAAGAGTTTCCACTGTAATATAGGTGTACTGCAAGGAGACAAGACAGTTGGTAATGTACTTCATGACTGCTGAGCATGAAAGCAACAATGGTAGATGCTAAACAATAGCCAGAGTGAGGTAAAATAATACAGGGGCCTGATAGGCTATTGTCCAGTTCTCTAAAAGAGAACAGAACATAGAAGCATGGAAAATTACTGCCCAGCTCTGGAGGTGCTCATCCTGACAGAGAACACATAGTACAAGGGCATGACTGGTTGTTGGGAGAGGGGCTCAAACTGAGAACAGAGCACAAGGGCATGACAGGTTACTGTTCAGCATGGGAGGGTGCACATAAGTATATGCAAATAGACTGCATGGCATGCTATAAGGGATGCAATGCCTAATGTAAATAGGTCATAGCATAGCCCTGGGCACAGTAACAGTGGAGTGATACATGATGTATAAAGTACCATTGGCCATCAAGTTCAGTGCTGCAAAAAGGCAGGCAATTGTAACATGCCCATTGGTGCTGGCAGTATGGTATGGGAGGTGGAGTGCATAACATATTAACAGGCAGGTTTGTAGCCATCAAATGGAGACAGGGTGACAGGCCTCAGACACATGGATGTGCCAATGACAGTCATCCACATCCACATACCCGTACCAATACACACACCAATCCAAACACACACACACACACACACACACACACACACACACACACACACACACAAAACCCCAAGGTATGCATGTGTTATCTTGGTCCCCAGGGAACAGCAGTGGATGGACAAGCTCATGATACAAGAGGTGTTACTGCAGGCCCTGTACAAATATAACATGCATATCCTTAAAAAGAGTAAAATAGACAAGGCTTTCCAAGACTAGGTGTGGCAGAGAGTGGTACCAATATGTCGTAGGGTCACCAGTATGATAGTGAGTGCCACAATCAAGGCATAAGACATCACCAGGGACAGGTTTCATATTGGTAGTGAACCACCAAAACAAAATTGGCTCATAGTGGTGGAAAACTACATGGTAACCCTATCATAGGCAGGTGAGATAACTCTCATATTTGAAGATGGCTGGAATGTTGGAGCTGGTCTGGTGGTGCTTGCCTGAGTGTCAGTTGGGGATGCATCAGGTTAGTCCTAGTATGTTCCTTTCCAGTCGTGCATCAACTTAGACATTTGAAGGAGCTTGTCACCATAACATAATATGCATATCTGTTCTTCTGGTATTTCAGGGCTGCAACTGCGGCAACCTGCACCACAACATTTGTATTTAGCCACATGTTATTCATATAAATTGCTTATAACAGTGTGCCACAATAGTGGGGAAGTGACACATATGTTTCAGCACTGTCACAGCTATGTTATCTTTATGCTTTCATAGTACCAGTAGTGCAGGGTCCAGCACATGTCAGTAGATTCCTGATATCAGCAGGTCCTCAGTGGTTAATGACTATGACACTGTACACATTGCACAATCTGATGATACAATGACACAGTCAGTGATGCTAACATGGGCAGGCATGCACACATATCCCAAATATGAGGTGACAGTGAAGGTGCATGCTAAGCCCTCAGCATCACCTGTGTCTAGCACTAGTCATATCTTGCCCATGTTAGCCACACTCAAGCTACACAGATGTCACCACCGTAGATGTCAGACATACTTCATTGCCACCATGACTGGTTATTCTCTGACCTGGGTCCCATACTTAGCATCAGTTACTGGATGTGGAGATTATTGATTGAAGCACAGACAGCTGATATGTATCTCAGGACAGAGATAGTCAGTGTGTTGCATGGCCTGAGTGAGGATGTGCAGCCACTCCAGGGACTGTAGCATGACCGGTAATGCATACAGTGTGATACAACACATGATAACCTGGAACAAACTTAACTGATCAAGGCAAGGGTGGACCAACTGACATCCTCTGATAAAGTAGTGATGATAGTGGCAAATGCCCAACATGGTCATGCAAGAGTCTGGATATGAAGTAGACAGTCATAGGCCAGGCTTATGCAAATGGCACACAATCATCCAGACAGCCTTTGCTGCCTCCGTCTCTAGGTATGACCAAGCTCATGATGTTGGCTGGTGCTCCATTGCAGAGGTGTCCAGTCAAAGCAGCAGTTCTGAGTCCCACAGTTCCACATCATCCATATCCCCTTTGGCCTATGCCTACTGAGTGTAACACCTAGCTATGGCCATTTTTGGAGTCATAGATGGATCCTATCAAGCTGTTGCTTTTCCACAATGGTTTGACTAATGCAGGATTTCCATACTTCCTCCTGAAGTGCTACACAGTCTCTCACACAGGATGCATCCATTCCCAATTCTGCAGCCTACATGATATACCTCACCAATATTTACAATATTGAATTTCCTCCCAGCACTGGAGACTGTGATCCCTGGTGCCTCTAACCTGCTCTTGCTTATATGTCTATCTCATTCATCTTCCATAACCCTTCCACAGGTCTGTCTGTCAGGCAGTACTAGGATGTTTCCCTGTTGTACCTGCTTGTGTACTACCATAATGTACAACATGTAGCACACCGTGAATAAATGACTGCAATTTTCATATTGCAGTTTGCCATCAGATGTACCCAAGTAGGAGAAAAGTATTGTATACCATCCCTGCTATGGTCTCGGGACAGCAGATGGGGGTCATCAGCCATAGTTACAAGACATATCCAGCATTACCTGCAGTGCACAACACTGGCCTGTTGTATATCAGTGAGAACAGCATATCCTGGATACTGTAGCTGTCCATGTGTATATTTGCCAACTAGATGAACCTGTGAAAAATCACCCAGCATGAAACTCTGGCAGACACTGCATATGTGCCAAATGTGAAAAATCACTGGGACCTCCTGGTTGACACAAAAACACCTTGCATTGCACAACACCTGACAACTAATGAAGGAGAAGCACTTTTTTGTTGCAACATATATCTTATGTAGAAAGTTGGGTATTGATGGCAAAGGGAGTGAAGTTAATGACCTCCAGGTCCTCAGAGAATTGGCATAAGTTCTAGAATGCTTTCATAGTGGTGGCTCTCTCCTTTGTTGTCCGTGGAAACCATATATGCTCCTGCACATGAAGATGCATTACATTAAGGAAATGTTATACAATTTACGAGGCTAACATCTGTAAAATTTCTAATGTGTATTTTATCAGACACTGAAAGATTCTTGCAGCAAGACCAGTCAGTGCTATGCAAGCCTTCATGTCCGCTGGGGTAAGCACTCCACAAATCTCCATTCATTCCATGTATGGTTGGAACTGCATTATGGTGTCTCTGCTGACACTGTAGTAGTAGACAATATCTTGTCATGGAGAGGATGTTATATCAGTCAGTAGCAGACCCATCTGTGATATAGAGGGTGATGGTATGCAGTATTGTGGTCAATGGCTATGAAAGCAGCCATTAAAACATGTTGTTAATCTACTTTTGCTATGACTCCTAGCATCATAGCTAGAGTGAAGGTTCCGTAAGCTAGAAAATCCTGGGTTTCAGAACAGACAGCCATCATGGCTGTTAGTACTGAGTATATTCTTCGTTGACAGTGTGGCACTCATCTGCATGCCATTATGTAATCATTTTTATATGATACATACCACATTAATTCTCCTGTAGCTTGGTCACACTACTTGTGTCTCTGAATCACTTCCTCCATGCACGCTGACACTCACCATTTTGTTTTACATAATGCTGTACACTAATTGTTTCTGAATACCCCTCCGTATTTCCTGATGGACAGTTCTGACAAATCCAATAGTTCTTCTATTGGTATAGTATTTCAGGTACTTGACTATAAAATGAACTGCCTGCTTCTAATAAGAGAACATTTGTTCAAATGAACAAAATCAAAGTATATTATTTCAAAGACGCCATTTTGACCATTTATTTTACTTTTATTTATACGTTTTCAACAGAAGGGGTGACTGCATGCTGTATTTAAATATATGGATTGCTGTACATTTCAGTTTTTGTGGTACACAAAATGGTATGTAATGATATATGTGTGTATTTAATGGAAAGGTTCCTGGGTGATAAGTACAAACCACTCTGAAATTATTTATATTATTCTGGTAAGAGAAGGGCAATATGATGCCAAATAACTTGACATACTAGACAACAAGACTATCAAATTAAAAGTAACAGATTTATGGATTGATTCTTTGGTTTACCAGTGTAATTCATCCCTATAATAATTTTACTGGTTTGACTCATGGTGAAACCAAAAAATAACAAAGCAATTTCAAAGACAAATATCATCAGCAAAAGCATAGTTTTCCTGGAAGTTAGCTCACAATGAAACCGAGTTCCGGAGAAGCATAAAATTAAACTTACCCAAATAATGCAAAGAATCATGAGAATCTATACAAATCGCCATGAGAAAACCAAGCGTGAGTAAAAGTTACTCTAATACCTTATGATTATTTTCATATAATTGTCATTTTGCTTTACATTATTATGATGTGTCATTTTGTATTTCGTTGAAACTTGTCTTTATTACCAGCACCCTTTCATGGTAACTGCAGATTCTTTTCTCTGGTAAAGTGGTTGTCTTATGCATTTTATTGTGGTTTAAGCTTTGTCTTCATGTGGTACTTACAGAAAGAGACAGCCATTAATTCTACCAGTAATTTAACATAGGATAATGCCTGTGATTACTTTATTTTGTTCATTGCATTTTAATATTTTCAGTATAAAACGGACAGTGGTATTCATTGTCGCAGCTTTATTTTATTATTAAATGGCATGTCTATATATGACAAATGACTCTTTTTGCACTATTAAAAAATAGCTCGCTACCGAAGTTAACTGGCATCAGTATGCTGTAAAGATTGATAGGTATATCTGTCATGGCAGTATATTAAAATCTGTTCACTTTACTTACTGGCAAGGATTCAGACCATATGTGCACTTTAATAAACCAGGAACACATTTTTGCAGATGATTCTCACACTGCACTTTTAACACTGAAAGTAGCATTCCATTATAACATCTAACAATCTCTGTTTCAGATCCAGAATTTGAAATACCAGACCAGGTTCATATGTGGCAGCATATAGATGCCATTTTCAGCTTCAGTAAGGGTAAAATTACTGCCTACACCAAATTTGTCATAGGAAGCAAAAAGGTCACAGGCCTGACGTGCAACAAATCTCTTTGATGGATTGTTTGCAGAGAGGAGCACAGTAGCTCCCTGGCTCATTTATACACAGTGAGGCCCACCTTTACTAAAAAGGTGGCAGTATAGCTATTATGTATCCTTCAGCATTTATATTATGTACCCCATGTGTGATATTCGGTTACATTGGTGAGAAAAAACATTTTTATTGAAAGATTACAATCCAAATAACAAGTAAGCAGAATATTTATTACCATGGTAGCATTCTGTTAAAAGTATTAATGAATTATGTTATGAAGTGCAGGATAAACAGAACACTGGTTCAAGTAATTGGCAGATTTGCTACCCTTCCAGACTTAGGTAATATCGAAAGAGATGTGAAGGCCTTTGAAATAGCAATAGAAGGGGTATTTTATTGGAAGACTGGATTTTTTCCTAGCTGAGTAGACTCATATAGTGCAATATGTGCAATTGATAAGAGTGAAAACCTGTATTGTGCCTTACTATTATTTCCTAGGAAATGTTAAGATGGAACATCAGCACTGCTACTCTGAGACAAGCTGATTAGATGATGATCGTATGACAGAAACGTATATAGATTTCACACTCATCTTAGAAGTGAAAAGTGCAAATGATATGCATATTTATGGCATCACCTTTGCCCTAAAAAATAAACTTGCCATCTAATTCACAACAAATACATTATGTCTGCCCAAATAAAATTCAGTATTCATCATTATGTCACCGCCATTTAAGTATGTATCTTGGCATTTAGTCATGGTGGTGTCAAAGAATGTTTCTTCAACAACCTAGAGAATATGTTGGCAAGCACACCACAGAAAATGATATAATTCTTATGAAACATTTCAAGGACAAATTCTGGCATGATTCAGATTTCTGAAATGACAGATTTGGGAAGAAGGGTGGTAGAAAACATAAACTTCATTGTCATTTTTCTTTTTTAACTAATGCTCAGATATAGGCTAGTCACCATGGAAACCATCTACAGGTACAACAACTATATGGTTTAGAGACACTCCTGATCCAAGCACTGCCATCACTTTGACTATGATTTTTTAGCTCTTGATGAAACATCTGTACTACAAAGGTCATTTGCAAAACTGATAACCAAGGCATGACAGATGATCAAAACATAAGTTCTAACATCAAGGCTTACCTCACTGAAAAATAATGTGGGTCTCTACATTCAATACATAGGCCAGCCCACTAGCACAGAGGTAGAGAGTGTTACTGTTAACACAGATTCAGGAGTGAGCCAGGAACTGGAAGTGTGATGGAGCAGTTGTTTTCAAGCTTTACTTCCAGGTTGAATGAAGTGGAACATTCAACAGTTTGCATCATCTCTGGAGGCCATTGCCCTCACAAGATGGAGTCATAGTTTAAGAGGAAAGAGGAGTGGTGTGTTGAAGCATGCACCAAGGACATCTCATATCACTGTACATCACTCACTCTAATTAGAGATTTTGATTGTTCACCAAAGAATGATAGCTTCAGTGGTCTATCTGATCTCTACTCCCACTATATATTAATATTAACATTATTAGCAAGGCTCTGCCCTATAAGAAGTAAAGTGCTCACCCAACAAAGGGACTTATCCAGCATCATAGGGGTCAAGTATAAACTAGAAGATCAAGGTGGATTGGGGAACCATGAAAAATAAAGTTATGTAAAAAAAATTCATCACCGAGTTCCTTAAGATCCATTTATTCAGGGTGACTTCGAGCAAAGTCCCAGATCAGTGATGCTTGTCATGTCTGTAATTGGTGATAATATTACCAATGGTAGTATGACTAACAGTCAAGGCTTACTTTAGAGTGGCCTATTACAATAACCTCTAACATTTATTGCAAGGAATTGCATTTGCTCATCGTGAGCTGATGTTACTGGCAGTACCACCGACCTTCAGTAGGAAAATGACAGCAAAACTTAAGTCTATATGAATATAAAGCAACAGCTGAATGCATAATTTAACAAGAAACTTATTACATCAATCCAGCAAATGAATGAGTTATGCAACATGTCCAAGCCAGGGATTAAGAAAAAAATTAAAACATCAAAAGCATATGTCACAAAAACAAATGGAGGGAGATTTATTTCTTTGTGCTGATAAGCATGAGAAGTAGAGCTTCTTCCACGACGCAGGGCTCATTTCTTATTTATGTTTACATCTAATCTAACCTCAAGATGGCTGGGCACTCTTGAAATGAAATGAAATAGTTCAATCAGCATTGAATGAACAGTAAGGCACTCCTGAATTGTGGTTTCCTTAAAACAGATATCACTATTAAACCTGCCCTCAGAACCTCATAAGAGAAACTAGTATGGACTCTCTCGCCTTTGAAGTATAATATGTGTTATCAAACATTCCAAGTACAGTGAATCTAAAGAACAACAGGCAATAATGTTTCTAAGGCTAGGCCAAGGAATTAGGCAAAGCTCATGAGCTAATTTTCCAACTTTAGAACCATGAATAGTTTTGAAATGTCAAAAGCCTTTTCATCTTCTTGAAATATTTCAAATCACAGCTTGGACATTAGATACTTATCTCCAGCACAAAACAAGTCTTTGTCTTCATTCTTATCAATTTATGCTCTTCTTGCAGCAGGCATGATGTGCATTGTCAAGCAGATCTCCAAAAGCTGGGAATCAAACAACATCAGAACATCTCCATGACTTTCTGTGACCTGAAAAAGGCCTTTAGTTTGCACATTATTTATGTTTTGATGTGCAAACAAATGGCACGATTTAGTTGTTTTGCCATATTCAAGTGTCTAAGAATTCTGTGAATCCAGATAACTACTAGTATTCTTTGTAGTGGATCAAATACATTAATATTTACCATCTAACTAGGGGGAAGCATTGTCTATCAGTACAGCCTTACTTTCAGAATCCCAAGCTGTTATTCCATGCATCAATGACCAGATTCTCACTTTAATTGGTATAGCACTGTTACACTACCATTGTTCTCTTAGTCTGTTGGCAAATCTTAAAATATCACAAAGCTAATTTACAAGTCGTCTATGCGTTAGGGTATCAAAACCATGCTTCTTCTAGAAAGGCATTAAACATCCCATGATTCAGACCACTTGTTCTTGTAAAGTTAATATTGGTTGTGATGACCTTGTCCTGGCCCAGCAATCAAGGAGCCTCAAACCTTACCACTAACACCAGGGAGGTTGTCTCCTAGAAGAGGAAAGGATAACTAATGCACACAGTAAAGTACAATTTCCCTTAAGTGCATATAGAGATTACAGTCAGTCTGGGGCTGGTTGCTCCCTTGTTCACCAGGTCCTCAATAAGACTCCCCACTGGCACAGCTATAGGGTCCAGATCTCAGCCTAACTGGGCAAGCTAAAACCCTCCAGTATCCTCTCTGTCCAACCAGTGCTTCGTGTTCCTGCCAAGTAGCTGACACAACACACACACACTTTGAGATAAGTATTCATACAACTTCACAGACACTTCTGGGAAAGGCTGACACAGATTCTCCAACTGTGTCCCTTTACCCAGACTATACGGTAGTAATTACTGCCACCACCCAGTTAATAATATCAGTTACTAAAAGGCCCTTAAAAGGATGTCCAATTATTACTGTGCAATATTAATATCCAATGGTAGTATGACTAACAGTCAAGGCTTACTTTAGAGTGGCCTATTATAATCACCTCTATAAATATGCAATGTACTCTAGAGCTTATCTCTACACAAATCAGACACATGAAGGTTTTAAAAATATTTAATAATAAATACTTAAAACACAATACAAAACTACTACACCACAGAGATATCTAAGAGTTCAGAGATCACACAAAACTTACAATAATATAGTAGGACAGGTCTGAGCTCAAAGAAAAAATACCTAATTAATCTTTACTAGCTTTAACTATTGCTACAAGAAATCACAGTGCTAAAACTTACATGTGAGCATAAGGCAGAGTGCTGATAAGTTAGATGTCCAAAGTCAAAATGCTTACAGTCTCTTGTGAGTAATAGTATTTAAACATTACTAACAAACATGTTTGCTGGGTCCCTCCCCAAATTACATCATTTTTGACACTTAGGTTTTCTCAGGCAAACAAACTGCATCATCTTAACACCTGGTCTGAGTTCTCAGGCCACAAACTGCATTATTTAGCGATCTAACACCTACTCAGAAACTTACAACAATACAAGGCATTTCACATATACATTCTAGCAGAAACTAGATTAATAAAGCACCTTCCTCATCTAAATTCTGGTCATAAACTTTAGCCTTAAACAATGGGCATGAAACCTTCATCCAGCCGCACTGGAGCAGAATGGTAAAACATTAAAGAGATTCATAAGATCTTTTCAACTTTGAAAGACACATTTGAAATACTTGGCTTGGTTTTCCTTACAGCAGATGGCAATGTTGCAACAATCTTGAAGTTCGCATTTTACAGTGTTTTCTTACATTTAAAACACAAGCCAGTATTTTACATTTATTTACAAATGCCAGAATTATATATCAAATTCTATTTGACTAGGCTGGCAGCCTTCACCCATCTCTCCCCAATCATCACACTGGTAATTGTTTTTTCTATGACCACTCTCATTTCAAGCTTCTCTAGACAGATTATACAATGATGTATCATGAGGTCCTGCAACACTGACTTTATCATTTACCAACTTTCCCTGCAATGGAGGAACGTTATCAGCTGTGATCTGACAAAACATCATGCCAATTCATTTCTTCTACCAATTCTTTCACTTCATCTGGAAAGGTATTTCCAGTTATACTACCCTTACTTACAGAAATATACCAGGAGCTGTTCTACCACATCAAATGTTTTGGTAGATAAACATTTGAAATGTCAGGACCTGCTAGAGTGAGTCTTGAAATGTGGAGACTGAATAGCAGAAATACTGGACTTGGATATATTAAGTCTGAGATGCCATTTCTCTGAATATTCCCTTTTCACTGAAGTATGGTGATCGAGTTGGTATATATAAGTTTGAGGGGTGTGGGGAGCTTGCTCCCACACGGGGGTGCAGTGGGGGCTTGATCCCCCCCAACACACACACACGCATACACACACACACACACACACACACACACACACACACACACACACACACACACACACAAAAGTGCTTTACGGAGAAGAGTGATTTTCAAAATTCACTCTTCTCCTGCGTTTTTGACCTTTTTTTTTTCGGCTTTTCAGCATTCAACATTTTGAGTGCTGACATTTCAATATGGAGCTGTTTTGGTAAGCCCTAAAATGAATAAGAGTACCTCAGCAATGGCTCTAACAGCAGCACTTTTATCAACTGCTAGGCTGGTTTTTATCCTTCTACAAAAATTATCTTTTGTGTTTGATGGCAGGTCCTCCACTCTCAGTGATCTAATGTAAATGGTTCAGTTTTTCCACCATTGTCTTTCTCTCTCTGGGCAGGCCACATCTGCAAATGTTCCAAATGACAAATCATATGACAACTTGTCCATTAATAATTATATGACAACATGTCCATTAATAAATCATTTCCCTTATTTTCCTATCATTGCCAAACAACTGTCTTTCATTGTCACTTCTCTACACTGGCTTGCCACTTAAAACAATGACTGCTAGCTACTGATGCTTTGTTTCATAGCTTTTACTTTGTTAGCCCAGACTTGTCCACTGAGGTTGTCAAATTTACCTGCACACCTTTTAGAGGTGTGATACTTATGTTGTACGTCTTTGGAAAAACTATGATATCATGACAAATTAAACCCAAAATGACACCACAGTGTTTGGAGATTAAATAGTTCTTAGACCACACACTTTTCTCATTGGAATCATCAGTGTTAGTTTTCAGTCTTTCTTTTCTTTGAACCAGACAGGATCATAATATGTATCTGAAGAACTTAGAACTAATAAAGGCAGGACAATGCTTAAGATAGGCTGAACTCCTTCGTTGTTTTTGTAAAACATAATGTGCAATAATTCAATTTGTGAAAAGATGCACGTAGCATTTCAGAATTAACTACACAAGGGCTTTGCACAATAGTAGTACCATTATCCACTGTGATGCAAACTCCTGCCGAGAATCTGCATATTCTTGCACTGCTCCTTATCAAGACTCGGTAATTGTAATGAACAAGACAAAATTACAGCCACAGCAATGCATTTCACCTTAATACAACTTAGATATACACACTGCAGCTGCATTTCAACATCCCCTAGCACATCAGTTATCGTTTTAAAAGTGAGTACTTTCACTGTCTTTACTTTTCACACATATAGCCTGCCTACTCTACTGCTGCATACGAAATAAAGGCAAATCTACTTCCTCAGCAAACCAGTGAACACTTGCTGCAAAGTATACACAAACACAAATCTGTGCTATCAGTCTGCACAGAGGTCATGCCAAGTGTACTATTTAAAATTTGCAGCTCTGAAAACACCAGGACAACCCAGCTAATCAAACATATATTAAACACGAAGCACAGAATACTGAAGAAAAGTACATGATCTCCTAATTCAATTTGTAAGGAGTATGCTGAAGCAACAAGTCATCATATAGTATCTCTAAAATCAGTGGTACATTTCCAACACTTCAGAAGTAGAATCTGAAAACTTATCGAGCATTCTGTGAAATTAACACTCATAATACATGATGATATGATAATTTTGGTCCCTTTGCTTCTACTGGCCATATATGAGTAGACAAACTAACAAACTTTTACATAACAGTATTGTGCTGCATAATTACTAATTAGCTGTTGTAAGTGGATGGCCCACAGATAATCAAATATCAAAATAAAAGAGTAAGAAATGTGTCAACAAATGAGTAAAACTGTTCTTTTAGGGGCTACCCAAAATTGTACATGAGAAGTGTGTAATTCTAAAATATGCAAAACATAAAAATGCCTCCTCTGACATATTTTCTGCAACATTGATACTGCGTACTGACTTAATCATCTGTATTTAAAATATCTTCCCTTGCTCTGTTTGTACTAGGAAGCCCCTCTGTTGTATTACTTGTCGGCTGGAGCACTATTTGACTTTGGTTTTGCAAATGTTTAACTTGCACTATCTGTTACTCTTATATCTACCTATTGTATTACTTATTACTGTTTTATGTTAACTCTGGAGCATTTCTTCCCAGGCCTCTGCTGAAAAGGGCACATGCCTAGATGGATATACCCAGTCAACAAATGTCAAATAAATAGGTTCATAGGTGGGTACTAGGCTATTGGCCCAAGGGTCTAAGTAAGCCTAGCCAACAAGGTTCCCTGGCTTACACCACCCAAGAAAGTTAATTTCCTGTGCCCCTGTTGAGCAGAGCCACAGAAGTGATCCCCGCGTGTATTTTCCTATTTCCCATCCACTCATCAAGATTTGTCTTGAAGAGTGCTAATGAGGAACATTGCTTAACATAGATGGGCAGCTTGTTCCAGATTATAGGAAGTCTCTGGGATAAGAATATATCCCTCCAGCATGTCCTGTTTATTGTGATGACAAGGTTTAGGTCCCTAGAGCATGTAGCTCAGAGGGACTGGCATTTCTTTAGGTGTAGCATGTCCAAAAGCTCTGGGTTTAACATAGCTTTATATGTTAGGCAGAGATCTCCTTGGAGTAGGCAATATGCGACAGAGTAAAGCTGGAGTTTTTTGAGACGATCAGTGTAGGGCATCTGTTTGAGGCTAGTAACCCTCTTTGTGAGGTACTTCTGTGGCCTTTCCAGCTGCTGCAGATGTCTTGTGAGGTACATTCCAAAAGGGGAGTTGTACTCTTATAATGGGTCTAATGAGTGCCGAGTAGAGGGGAACAATGACCTCTTTTTCCTGCATGAGAACCCATTTGTGATGAGGTGTGCCAAATAAAAGGATTTCCTGACTACTGTGACGATGTGATTATCAAAGGAGTGACTACTGTCCACCTGGGTCCCAGGGTCTCTTATCACACATTTGGCGTTAAGTAGACTACCATTTATGTGGTAGTTCATGGGTACAGAGTTTTTAACCAAAGGGGATGACAATACACTTTTTGGCATTGAGCTTGAGGCCATGCCTCTGACACCAGGCATCTGTCTCAGTGTGGCCCTTCTGTAGGATGCCCACATCATTTGGGGACTCAACTATGGCTCCTAATTTGCAGTCATCTGTGAACTTCATTAGCCAGAGGCCTTCTGTAATAGCCTGTACTTCAGAGAAGTAGATACCAAACAGGAGAGGTCCTAGGACTGAACCCTGTGCTACTCCACTTGTCACTGGTTTGAAGTCAGATTTGGAGTCTGCAACTTTTACAGTGTGGGTTCTGTCAGTGAGCCATTTGGTAACCCATCTTGTGATGTACAGATTTATACCTAGTTTAGTGAGTTTAGCTATAATTCCAGAATGAGGGATGGTGTTGAAGGCCTTGGCGAGGTCAAGCTAGGCTGTGTGAACCACCTTACCCTCATCTACGGCTTTGATGACTGCCTCAAAGAGGTTGATCAGGCTCAGAAGGCATGATCTCCTTTCACAAACCCGAACTTGGTGGGTTCCAGACTTTGGAGGTTACCAATGTCTTTGTTTATGAGTTCCATGATGATACGTTCCATGGCCTTGCAGACCAGGCTCGTCAGGCTAATAGGGCGATAGTTCCCGGGATCAGTGGTGGCTCCCCCTTTGTGGAGTGGGATAACTGTTGCTCTGCACCATTCAGTGGGTACAAAGCCTGATGTGAGACTATGATTGAACATGGTGCTTAGGTGGGGAGCCAGTTCATTCTGAAGTTCATATAAAACGCAGCCTGGGATTTTGTCCAGTCCCATGGATGCTGTGTTTTTGGTTTTAGAGAGTGCAGCTTTTACCTGCACAGATGTGATTACAGGGACTCTGTATTCTTCCTGTATAGATATGGGCCCTTTAGGGGGTGAGTGGGGGGTAAAGTTAGCACTGAACCTATCTGCCAGGATGTTGGCAATATCAGTTGGTTCTGTAATTTTTGTGCCATTGTGCTGTAACTCAGAGCAGATCTGGGTGTTGCCATTGAGATTCTTGACATAGCTATAGAATGCTTTGTGGTTGCCCTTAGAATCAATGGTGATTTTGTTTTCATAGCTAGCTTTGGAGGATCTTATAAGGGATCTCAGCTTCTTACTGAGGCTGCCCAGGGAGCTCCTCCACACATGGATTTTACTTTCTTTTGCAACAGTTTCTTCCTTCTGTTGTAGAGTTTGTTTATGGCAGGGGACCACCAGATTGGCTTCCTTTTTTGGAGGATAGCGTCTTAGTTCTGTTTGGGATAGCACAATCCATGCACTTGTGTAAGTGCTTATAGAGTGCATTTGTGTAGGATTCAGGAGTCTTAACTGTATTGTCCATCTGCATGGGTGTCATGAAGTTTGCCACTTCTGAATTAAGAAGCATGAAGTTGGCTTTGGAGAAATTTTTTACCATGGTTTCCTTAATGGTGGGTGGTGGTGGGAGGTGGATATCTAGGGTGATTAGCTTATGGTCAGATCTGACCGATGAAGAGTTGACTTCATGTGTGGAACACCGGTCACTCATGTTGGTAATGACTAGGTCTAGGATATTATTGCCCCTGGTGGGGGTGTGGATAAGGTGATCTAGGGCATTGCAATTTATGAATTCCAGAAAGCGTTGAGTGAAGGAGTTGGCAAATGAGTAGTTTTCCCATTTAATGGTGGGGTTGTTGAAATCGCCTGTTATTAGGGTGTTTGGTTGAACCCTAATATTTTCCAGTATATCAAGAAAAGCGGAGTGGGAATCCTGGGGCATGGTGGGGGATCTGTAGCAAGCTACAATTTGGATTGCAGTTTTCCCCAGAATTAGTTGCACTTGGATACCCTTGGATGCATTATGCTGTGCAACTGGCCTGGAGGTGTGGATATCCTTAATGAATATGGACACACCTCCGCCTTTGGTGTTCTGGTCCAGGTTAGATGGCCGAAAAGTGTGGTATGAGTTATAGCCTGGTAATGCAAGGGTGCTCTCTAGAGCCTTGAACCAGGTCTCAGTCACTGCACATATATCGATGTTCTCCATTTTAAGGAGTGCGTCGAGTGAGTGCATTTTGAGATTTAGACATGTAGCATTGAATAGCATTACCTTCGGTTTTTGTTTGCCTGGTGGTGAATTTGTCATTTGAACCTTGCCTAAAAAAGGCACTATTGGGGTGGCAAGAGCCTTAGCCAGTATCCGTAATCCCAGGGGTGATAGATGCAGGCCATCTCTGGCAAAGCATCATGGTCTGTCGACCATGTCATCCCAGGCAGACAGATACTGGATCCCCTTAGAATGACACCAGAAGCTTAGCCAATTGTTGAAGTCAATCATTTTGTCCTTGTACTGTGGTATCATTCTGGGTGATGGTAGGATGCTACTCAGGACTAGGGTCATTCCTACTTGGGCTCCAAGATTGCAGAGCTCTTCCATGTCTCTTTTCATGTAGTCAGGTCATTCACGCCAACATGGACAATGACAGAGTCATATTTGTACTTGTTGTGGAGTGACCTGAGTGCGTGGGTTATGTGGTGGATCCTGGCACCCGACAGACAGCTGACAGTAACCTTCTTGTTTAGCCTGGTGAGTGGGACATCAGTTTGCCTGACTATAGAGTCACTTCTGACTAGTGTGTTGGGTACGTTAGTTTGCCTTATAAATAAATAAATAAATAAATATGTGTGACTGTGTAAGCCCGTTAGGTGCTTTACAGCTGGGAAGTGGAAAAACTGCCCACTTCATTATTTAGAAATATAGTACATTTAGCTATAAAGGTGGGGAATCAAATCCAGGATAATAGGATGAATTTCAGTATCACCTAACCCACATTACTCCACTACAAACAGTTAAACAATAACAAAATAAATACAGTACCAAAGAAATAACATGTATCACTTTCAAGATAAGAAAAGCTAATTTTTAAGTATATAATGCCAGGTAGATCTGGTCAGGTACCATTCAGAAGTAAAATGATCATGAATGCCTACTCTCCAGTTTCAGAGAAATATGCAAACAAATATGAGCATGTACAGAACACAAAAAAAACAATAAACCAAAAGGACTGGCCATCTCACAAAATAATACATCTTTTCAATAAACTGCAACTTTCTCGATGCAACAGTTTAAAACATCAATTCAGCATTTTATATAACAATTTAAAATCACAGCCAGCCTACCAATTAAAACTAATTTGTTCAATAAAATTAACCCTTTAATTACCACTAAAACCACATAGGGCACAAAAAAACCCCAATACTATAGAAACAGTATAAAATTCTCATACAGCACTAAATAATAGAATTTTTAACAACTATAGGCTTAATACTATTTATCAGATTTAAGACAGGTGGAGCTTCTGCCCTAAAATAATTTATCCATCTATATTCCACTGCATCTGTAACAGTAACAATATCCACACCCTATGATTCAAACCTATATTTTGTAGTACTCTACACTTGAAGAAATGTTCATGTCCATAACACTGAATATGCTTATATAAAGCATTTGTATCTAATGTTTTATGTATCTCTGACATATGTGATGCTATCCTATCTTTTAACTTGTTATTCATTTTGCCTATATAGAAGCCTGAACATTTTTCACAGTTGGCAAGGTAAACCACATTTTTTCTGTGACAAGTAGCAAACATTTGGAAAACAAAGTTCTTTTTAGAAATTGGGTGGATAAATTCTACATCAGTATTTATGTACTTACAAAAGCTACAGTTATAGCAGGGAACAATCTATCTATTGCTCACTATATTTTGTTTTCATCTATTATACTTAAAGTCTTTAAAACACAGCAATTGCTTAAGATTTTTATCCTTTTTATATACAAAACATGGTCTTTCTGTAATAACCTTACAAAGTTCATTATTTGAACATAATATAGTCCAATTTTCCTCTATAATATTCTTTATTTGTTGAGTATTTGGTAATATAGCTAAGAGACCACTTCCTATTAGCCATTACATCTATTAACAATAGTTGACTATTATACAGATATGGACAAGCCATTCCACCATGTTCAGAGACTTCTTCTTTCTGCTTTTCCCGGTTATGGGTCACCACAGCGGAACTCCGGTCCGCTAATGATTGGCAGTAGATTTTTTTTTATGGGTGCCGAGCTGCCAGCTCGACACCCAACCTTCAATGAAGGCACACCCATTCTACGCATGTCTTTTGAACTCCACTTGACTGCGGGGAAAACATGCAGACTCCACACAGAAGGTGCTCCAGCCAAGAATTGAACATATTCAATATTCTCCTTAACTAGAGGAGTAGTATCATACCCTCTAGAGTAAAAGTCATTTGCCATATGTTCTAATTCCTTTCTGAACACTTCCTGTCTAGTATTTAACCTGCTAGTATGTAGCATGTAACTTTTCACAGTCCCTTTATAAGCATGTTGGGAGTGCATGCTATTAACATGAACATATCTAGTCTGAACATTTTTTTTGTGTATCGATGTATGCAGCTCCTCATTAACAATACAAAATATGATATCTAAAAAAATTAATACTTTCTTTTGAAAACTTTAAATCAAATTGAAGGAAGGCTATGGTTTCATGTAACTCTTGGACAAAGGTTTGCAAGGATCTACTATCACACTCCCAAACAAGTAAGATGTCATCCATGAACCTTTTGTAAAATTTTAGGTGACTTCTCTTGAAAGTAACACTATCTTCCTTCTATCTCTCAGCCTCTTCTGATTTTCCCAAATTGCTGCTATAACCACTGTCTTATCTGTGCTCAGTTTCATCCCATGTGCCTTCAGTTTTGCATTCCATTCCCCTATCCTTTGTTGAAGTTCTTGCTCAGAGTCTGCCTGTAATGCCACATTGTCTACATACAGTAACTTTGCTGATCAGTCCCCTTTGACTTGTTTGCTAATGTAGTCCATCACCAGTATGAACAGAAGTGGGTTCGGAGCTGAACCCTGGTGCACACCCACTCCCACTGGGAACCCTTCTGTGAAACTGAACATTGTTCATTCTTGAGTCATTGTGTCCTTGTACATAGCCTACACCAATTTTACCAATGATTCTGGGAGTTTGAACCACCACCGTACTGCCCAAATCAACTATCTCAGGGCCTTGCCATATGTTTTCGCCAAGTCTAGGAATTCCCAGTTGGACTCTTTTCTCTTCTCTAGCTTCTTCTCAACAATCTTTCGCACTGCAAATATCAGGTCAGTTGTGTTGTATCCTGATTTGAATTCAATCTCCTCATCTCCCATCTTACATCCTACTACACTGAGTATCCATTTATCATTCACCCTCTCCAGAACTTTCATGCAGTGTGACAGGAGTTTGATGCCTCTATACTGCCAACAGTTGTGGAGGTCCCATTTGTTCTTGTACACTGACATGTGTATACTTATTCTCCAATCATCTTGGTTACACCTTCCTCTCCGCACTGCCATTTCTCTCCTATCTCACCCAGCATCTTTATCATATCTGCTGTGACCTCATCTGAGCTTCCTGCTTTCCCTAACTTCATTTTCCTTAGTACTACTCTTACTTCTTCTAGGGTATGCTCCTCTTCTTCTCTCATTGTAGGCTGTTTCTGGGGCAATTCTGCTTCTGTGGGATTTCCTTCGTTCAGAAGCTGCTGGAAATATTCCTTCCATCTGCCTTTGATGTCATGTGGACTGGTGAGCAGATTGTTGCTGGCATCCCTTATGAGGGATGTCTGACTATCTTCTTTATCTTTCTTTCTTTGCCTTGCAACCTGATATACTTTCTTTGTGCCACCTACTGAGTAACTTTCCAGAAGCTGGTAGAGTGCCTCCAATTTCCTGTTCTTTGCTGTTGAAATTCCATTCTTAGCTTCTTTGTTAGCCAACCAGTATTTCTTCCTAGGCTGGTCAGTGCTTTCTATCTCCCACATTTTCCTTCACACCTTCTTTCGTTTGATGACTTTCTGGACTTCTGTATTCCAAAACCAGCTTTCCTTATGTACCTTATTTCCGCACCTGGCTCAGCCACATATCACTCTGACCACTTCCTGCAGCTGATTGCAGCAACCAGTCATTTATGCTGTGGTCAACTGTTTCACTGGGGATGACTTTGCAATGCTTGATTCTACCTCAATGCCCTTTCCTTTCTAGGAAGAAGTCTACCTGAGTCGCATGTTGGCCACTCTTGTATGTCATTTTGTGACTGTCTCTCTTTCTGAACCATGTGCTGGTTACTATCAAGCCATTTGCCAAATATAAGTCTAAAATGGCTTCTCCTTCTTTATTCTTGTTGCCTCACCCATGTGGACCCAGTCAGTCCTCATATTCTGTTCTGTCTGTCCTGATATGTGCATTCAAGTCACCCATTATCATCACCAATTCATGCTGTCCTGATGTATCTAATAGGTCCTGTGACTGCTGTCTGAATACACTTTTTTCCTCACTATCACAACCCTGCTGTGGGGCATTGACTGAGATTATGAATACTGCCCTAACATTACACTGGAGACTGATTGCCATGAGTCTGTCACTAATTCTGATGATACCCCCCCAAAAAAAAAAAAATTCTAGCCACCTGGTTAGTGTTGTGATTGAAGGAATGTATTTTTTTTCTCTTCAGTGGGAGAGCTGGGGGTGTAGATCTGTAATTTGTTGCTAAATTGGCTTATAACAGATGCAGTAAACATTTTTTTTTTGCTCTTCACCTGAAAAGCTGAGGGAGTGGGGCACTGGTCTGCTGGACTGGTAACTGCGCTGGCATAGCTAGCTATGCTTCCTGAAATAAAACATATAACAACACCAAAAACAACAACATACCCATTCCAAGTTATGGGGCATAATTATAGATGACAAACTTATATCTGACCAACACATTAGTGTTGCCCAAAACAAAAACACATTAAGAAGACTAAAACACCAGATATCATTGATTGACCACAGCAGGAAGGGAACAGCCCTCACTTCAGCATCCTGAAACTGCACTGAAATTCATGCTAATCTTGAATACACTAGCGAGGACGAACACCACACTAAACACTGAACAGCACTGCAATTGCACTAAAATAAGTAACTATCCAAAATCCTCCAAAACCCTCCCATCACTACCCCTACAGAACCTATACTACCACAGAACATATCATATACATATCATATATCATACACACATAATCAAATCATACAAAAAATACTTCACCATCCCCAGCCAGCAATGCAATAAAAAAATAAACAAAACAAAAAAAAAAATAACCCTTGATCAGAGGACCAAGACCTTCTAGAATCCCTAACAAACAGTAAATCATATGGTCACTCATACTATGTTTAGCTAAATTATAGAACAGCATTCCTTTTACTTTTACAACAACAAACACAAACAACCTCCTTTTTTACTGACTTTAAACTAACTAAAAATAAAAATAGCATCTGCAAATATTTGAATCTCCAGGATAAAAATGCCCAGATACTCAAGATATCTTCTTCTTGCTTATAAAATCATTTCTTCACAATTCATCTTTTTATGTCTTACTAAAATTAAATTATTGCATTCCTCCCATAAGAAATTTATGCATTATTAGTCTCCTATCAATGGACATCAGCATGAATATAGATACATTTTATATTTCTTTTTCTCCCTAATTTGTGATGCTCTCTACTGCTTGGTAATGTTGCTACATTTATGCTGATAATTTTCTGCTTCAAAGATGTTCTGTAATGTGTACCAATGTCATGTCTTACAAATCGCTACACTTTATTATCTTTGTTTATATTTCCTGTTTATTACATTTTAATGGATTTCGTTATCTTTTTGTCATTTTTTTTTTAGAGCTTATTTAAACTGTGTAATATTTTACATCTATTATTTCTCCTTGTATCCAGTTGGAGTATTTCTCCTTGTAGCCAGTTGGACTTCTCAGTAAACAAAAGCAAAAAAAAAATATTGCATATATATAGATATAGAAATATAGATAAATAGATATATAGACAGATATGGGGAGATATGGAAAGATATATACTAGATTAGATATAGATACAGATACAGATGCAGATGTAGATACCGATCTAGATACAGATACAGATAATATATATAGATATAAATACATACAGACAGATACAGATATAGATATAGATATAGATATAGATATAGATATAGATATAGATATACAGGTGGGTGAGCTGGATTTGGCACAAACCAAGCTCACCCTTATGTACAAGCTTGACTCAGGCTCTTGTTCCTGCCAGTTAATGAGCCTGGAATGAGCCAAGCTGCTTTACTTCTGTGTTTTTTTTCATTTTAATAGTGCCTGTTTCGGGTTTATATAACTATGTAGAAAGACTTTAATGTCAAACACCTCTCCATTGACATGAAACCATTTAAATTCACTTATGTGAATCTCTGAATTTTTGGGGGTAAGGAAGTAGTTGGCTAACTCCACAAATTTGTCCTTTTTCCCACTGTAGTGCAATCTCAGAGTTGATATATATAGTTGGGGGGGGGTCCCCCACTTGGGTGGGTTTGATTTAGTGCAGTGTGTGTGTTTCGTTGTAGTACGGGGCAATAGTTATATTGCCCTGTGAAAAATTCCATGATTCGCAGAAGTGAATTTTGACATTTCATGTTGATGGAGAGGTGTTGGGTGTAAAGGTCTTTCACTGTAGTAATATAGACCCCCTGTTTCACCCAGGACCTGTAGGCTGTGGTACTTCCTATTCTTTCCAGTCACATGAACTAAGTTCTGTGACTGGCTGAGACTACAGTGAGGGAGGTACAACATAGGTTCATAGGTGTGTACTAGGCTAATGGCCCTGGAGCCTTTACAAGCCTAGCCCATAGGATTACCCTGGAATCATGCCACCTGACCTTAGTTCCCAGTGCCTCTGTCGAATAGAGCCACTGGAGTGATCCCCAGGGTGAATTTTCTATTTCCCATTCACTCATCAAGATTTCTCTTGGAGGGCCAGTGAGGCACTCCACCTGACATGTATGGGAAGTCTATTCCATAGCATGGGCAGTCTCTGGGTTATGAACCTGCCCTTCCAGCCTGTTTTGTTGATTGTGGTAATGAGGCTGAGATCTCTGGAGCGTGTAGTGCGAAGGGATTGGGAATTCTTTAGATGTAGCATTTCTAACAGAGCTGGGTCAGACATGGCTTTTTAAGTCAAGCAGAGATCGCCTATAAGTAGGCAATATGAGACAGAATAGTTGGAGTATTTTGAGTCTGTCCATGTAGGACAAGTGTATAAGGCCTAGGATCCTCCTTGTGAGATACTTTTGCGGCCTCTCCAGTTGTTGCAGGTGTCTAGTGAGGTACATGCCAAATGGGGCATTGTACTCAATGACTGGACTAATGAGGGAAGAGTAGAGGGAGACAATGACCTCTTTCTTTCTGGATGCAAAACCCTTGGTAATGAGATGTGCCACATAGAAGGACTTTCTGACCACAGTGGCAATGTGGTGGTCAAAAGAGAGGCTGCTGTCAACCTGTGTTCCCAGATCTCTTATAATGCCTTCTGTGTTCAGTGGACTACCATCGATGTGGTAATTCATGGGAACCAGGTTTTTCCCAAAGGAGATGATGACACATTTTTTGGCATTGAGCTTAAGGCCATGGTTCTGACACCAGTCATTGGTCTCAGTGAGGCCTTTTTGTAGGATGTCAACAATACCTGGGGAGTTAATTATGGTTCCCAACTTGCAATCATCTGTGAACTTTGTCAGACAGAGTCCCTTCGTGTTGGCCTGGACTTCAAAGAAGTAGATACCAAACAGGAGAGGACCCAGGACTGAACCCTGTGAGACTCTACTCGTGACCGGTCGGCAGTCTGACTAGGAGTTATCTACTTTCACACTGTGGGTTCTATCTGTGAGCCGGTTTGCAATCCTCCTAGTGATATAGGAGTTGAGCCTAGCTTAGTGAGTTTTTCCATGATTCCTGAGTGGGGAATGGTATCAAAGGCCTTGGCCAGATCAAAGTAGGCTGTATGAACCACCTTGCCTTCATCCACAGCTCTGGTGACTGACTCAAAGAAGTCGACCGGGTTGACCAGGCATGATCTACCAAGTTGTGTGGGATCCAGAGTTTGGAGATTCCCTATATCCTTGTTTATTAGGTCCATGATGGTGCATTCCATAGCTTTGAATATCAGACTTGTCAAGCTACAGGGGCGATAGTTCCCAGGGTCTGTAGTCGCTCCCCCTTTGTGGAGAGGGATGACTGTAGCAGTGCACCATTCAGTAGGGACAAAGCATGAGGTGAGGCTGTGATTGAACAGGGCACACAGGTGAGGTGCCAGTTCACTCTGTAGTTCATGTAGAACACAGCCAGGGATATTGTCAGGTCCCATAGAACTGTATTCTTGGCCTTGGACAGTAGTGTTTTAACCTGTGCAGCACTAATACTGGGTGCCTGGTAATCTATTGGTATTGTTATTAGTCCTTTGGTGGGGGAGAGAGGGGTAAAGTTGGCACTGAATCTGTCGGCCAGTATATTGGCAATATCTGTTGGCTTGGTATAGGAGATGCCATTGTGCAATAGCTCTGAGTAAATCTGGGTATTGCCATGGAGATTCTTTACATAACTATAGAAGGCAATATAGAATTATAATTTATTATAATTAATAAAATATTTAATTATAACTAATAATTAATAAAATAATAATTAAATATAATATTATTATAATTAATTATTATAGAATATAAAAGAACAGTTTTATTATTTCCAGGAAACGCAACTTTAAAAAAAAAATGTAGTCAACAATGTGTTCATTTTAAATGGCTGACAAGCACAGTTTAAAAAAATGAGAGACGGAGATGTGTTCATTTAGTTTTCCAAAAAACAAACACTTGTCATTTGCTTTTGTGCTGGATTTGCAAAAAGATGGCAAATGTTGCCACTCACAAATTTATCCCAGAGAGAAAGGAGTCTGCTTGAACTGGTGGATGGCCTGGTTCATGTTTTCATTTTTTAAATGAGTATGTTGTTGTGTCTTTCGGCTTTTCCCGGTTAGGGGTTGCCACAGCGGAACTCCGGTCCACTAATGATTGGCAGCAGACTTTTATGTGTCAAGTTCCCAGCTCTGATGCATAACCTTCAACAAAGGTACGCCCATTCATGCATGTCTTCACACAGAAGACGCTCTAGCTGAGAATCGAACGAGACAACGTCTTCCTGTGAGGCGAGTATACCATCTGAATTTTAAGTATGCAAAAAAGGTTTCAGTAGACGTTATCTGAGGTATTCCATATTTTACCCACATTTTCTCTGTTGCGAGAGCTAGTACTGTACAATGTGGAGACTAAAGACTGTGAGCTCTGTGCAGGAATGAAAGCTGTGAGCTCCGTGCAGGACTGTGGGTTGTGAGTTGTGTGCAGGACTGAAGGTTGCAAGCTCTGTGCAGGACTGAAGGTGGTGAGCTCTGTGCAGGACTGATTTGTTCATTTTTAAAATCATTTGCTACATTGATTGTGGTTGGGTTTAGGAATAGCAGTAAATAACAGAATCTGAGAATACAGTACTATTATTCTGGCCATTATTTATGTGATGGGGAGGAGAGGGTAATCTCTGTGTGAAAAACAAATGATAACTTGGTTATTTCTTTGGCTTGCTGTGAATGAAAGCTGTTGTATATCTACAAGCATGATTTAAACTCTGTCTCTGATGTTGGCCATTACTCCCTCATTATTTTTTGACTTTGTGTTTGATTACTGAGCTAAGAAGATGAGATTGGGAATGTTCACCTTCCTTATAAGGTGACATCAGTGGTACTGAGAAGGTGGCTACCTTCTGGGTAACGGCAAGCTGTGTCTCAAAACAGGGGGCATTTATGCTAACATCATTACATGATCGGTGACATATCCCATGCCGGGGACAGAGAAGGCAGTATGTGTGTCTATGAACAGCAAGTTAAAATATATGATTACTGTTGTTTACTTTCCTTACTTGCAGACAAGCAACATGTATACAGAAAGTGGATATATGTTTTGTTAGGGAGGCAGATATGCTTTATGTGGAAGCAACTGTCTATCAAGCTCACCTATTGGTAGCAAAGAGAAGAGAGTGTGTGTGTGTGTGTGTGTGTGTGTTTGTTTGTTGTTCCTGCTCTTTTACTTTCCACTCTGAGCTCTGGATCAGCTCATAATGAGCTCTAAAAGCCAAACCAGACTCTTGACAACTCTGGCTCTGCTCTTTCTCAAAAATCTGTGGTTTGCCTACCTCTAGATATAGATACAGATAAAAGTATATAGATACAGATATTTATGCAGACACAGATAAAAAGATATAGATATAGATACAGATGATATAGATATAAATATAGCTATAGATATAGATACAGAGGTATAAATACAGATATACATGTAAGTATAGATATTGATATAGACATCTGTGTGGTAAACAGTGGCAAATAATACTATAGCCAGGAAACATATTTATTAGACCAGTTTAGTCTTGTAACGGTGTACAACATTGCATTTGAATACCATCGCTATAATGATGTTCATAGGTTCATAGATTCATACTAGGCTATCTGCCCTAGGGCATTTATAAGCCTAGCCAGAGTGTGTTTGGCTTTTACCACCCATTTTAAATTAATTTTGCTATGCCCTTTTTCGAGGTTAGTATACTGTGCCTCTGTCTAACAGTGACACAGAAGTGATACCCGGGGTAAACCTATGATCTCCCATCCACTCATCAAGATTCCTCTTGAAGAGAGTCAATGAGGGACTCTGCCTAACCTGGACTGGGATTTTATTCCAGAGTGAAGGGAGCCTCTGGGTTATGAATCTGTCCCTCCAGCATGTCCTATTTATTTCAGTGCTGAGGTTCAAGTCTCTCGAGCGCGTAGCTCGATGGGATTTGGATTTTCTGAGGTGCAGCATGTCCATTAATTCTGGGTTGGACATGGCTTTATACGTCAGGCACAGATCATCTCTGAGCAGGCGGTATGCCACTGAGTAGAGCTGGAGTTTCTTTAACCAGGCAGCATATGGCATCTGTTTGAGCCCTTTGATCCTCTTGGTGAGGTACTTTTGGGGTCTTTCCAGTTGCTGCAGGTGTCTGGTAAGGTACATCCCAAAAGGGGCATTGTATTCAATTATGGGCCTGATGAGGGATGAGTAAAGAGGCACGATGACCTCCCCTGATCTAGATGTGAATCCCTTCATGATTAGGTGGGCTATATAAAATGTTTTTCTAACCACTTTGGCCATGTGGTTGTCAAATGAGAGATTGCTATCAACTTGGGTCCCCAGGTCCCTAATTACTTCTTCTGTACTTAATGGATTACCACCTATGTGGTAATTTGTGGGCACTTTGTTTTTGCCAAATGGGATGACTATACACTTTTTGGTGTTTAGCTTGAGGCCATGGCTCTGGCACCAGTTGTCTGTTTCTATAAGGCCCTTTTGGAGGATGCTTGTGTCAGCAGGAGAGTCAATTATGGCACCCAGTTTGCAGTCATCTGTGAACTTGGTCAGCCACAGTCCTTCCGTGTTGACCTGTACCTCCGAGAAATATATACCGAACAAGAGAGGTCCCAGGACTGAGCCTTGTGGGATGACACTTGTAACTGGTTTGGAGTCTGACATGGCTCCAGCAATTCTAACCATGTGGGTTCTGTCCTTGAGCCAGTTTGCAACCCATCTAGTAACATAGGGGTTTATATTTAAGCTGGTGAGCTTATCTATAATGCCCGAGTAGGGTATTGTATTGAAGGCTTTTGTGAGGTTCAGGTAGGCTGTGTGGACCACCTTCCCCTCGTCAATGGCCTTGGTGACTGTTTCAAAGAAATCGACCAGGTTTAAGAGGCAGGATCTGACAAAGCCGAACTGGGTAGGATCCAGTGTCTGTAGGCACCCAATATCTTTATTTATGAGGTCCATGATGATCCTTTCCATAGCTTTGCAGACCAAGCTAGTCAGGCTTATGGGGTGATAGTTTCCAGGATTCGTTGAGGCACCACCTATGTGGAGAGGGACCACTGTTGCTGTACACCACTCTTTGGGTACATATCCTGTAGTAAGGCTGAGACTGAATAGTAGTTTTATGTTTGGGTTTAGCTCTTCTTGGAGTTCATGTAGGACGCAGCCCAGGACACCGTCTGGTCCCACTAATGCTGTGTTTTTTGCTTTGGAGAGGGCGGCTCTTACCTGAGCATCTGAGATGTCAGGGGGCAGCACTCTGCTGGGATAGATATTTGCCCTTTTGGTGGGGAAGGGGGGGAGTTTGCACTGAACCTGTCAGCTAGGATGTTGGCAATGTCTGTGGGTTCGAAGTATTTTTTGTCATTTTGGATTCATTCTGAGCATATCTGGGATTTCTCACCCAGGTTCCTAACATAACTAAAGAGAGCCTTGGGATTATCCTTAGTGTCCTGTGCAATATTTCTCTCGAAGCAGGCCTTAGACGATTTTATGAGTGCCCATAGTTTTTTGCTAATACTGATCAGAGATGCCTTCCCTTTTTGGGATTTTGCTCTATCATGTAGTAGCTTCCTCCTTCTATTGTATAGTTTGTTTATGGCTGGGGTCCACCAGACAGGATGTCTGCCTTTGGAGGATTGGGTCTTGGTTTTATTTGGGATTGCATGATCCATGCATTCCTGAAGGTGTTCATAGAATGCGTTTATAAAGGATTCTGTGGTCTGGGCCGTATTTTCCACAGGCTCTGGGGCTTTGAAGGATTCCACCTCGGTTTTGAGGAGTGTGAAATTTGCTTTAGAGAAGTTTTTCACTGTGGTTTTCTGGGCAGGGGTTGGGGTAGGGATGTGAATATCCAGTGATATTAGTTTATGGTCTGATCTTACCAGTGAGGGATACACTTCTGGTCTGGAGCATAGAGTCCCCATGTTGGTGATGATTAGGTCCAGTATGTTTTCCCATCTTGTGGGAGTGGTAACAAGTTGTTCCATAGCATTTGAGTTTATAAATTCTAGGAACCTTTGGGCTAGGGTGTTGGAGCTAGAGTAATGCTCCCAGTCTATGTTTGGGTAGTTGAAGTCACCCAATATAATGGTGTTTGGAGAGACCTTCATATTTTCCAGTGTTCTCAGGAAGGCCGAGTGGGGTTCCTGGGTTTGGGAGGGTGGTCTGTAGCAGGCTATAAACTGGAAGGCAGTTTTACCCACTGTTAGTTGCACATGGATAGTCTCTGATGCTTCGTGCTGTGCCACCAACCTGGAGGTGTGGGTATCTTTGACGAATATTGATACTCCCCCTCCTTTTGTGGTTCAGTCCAAGTTTTGGGCCCGAAAAGCATGGTATGAGGTATAACCTGGTAGTGCTGGGGTGCTCTCGGGAGCCTTGAACCAGGTTTCTGTTACTGCACAGATATCGATGTTCTCCATGCTAAGAAGAGTTTTGAGTGCATGCATCTTGAGGTTTAGACTTCTGGAGTTGATTAGCATTACTCTTAGTTTCTTATCCTTTGTGATACCTATGGAGGTGGGTTTGTCTTTTGAGCCTTGCCTAAAAAAGGCACTATGGGGGAAGTAAGAGCCTTTGCCAATATCCGAAAGCCCAGGGGTGACAGGTGCAAGCCGTCCCTAGTGAAGCATCGTGGCTTGTTGAGCATGTCATCCCAAGCTGACAGGCACTGGATCCCCTTTGAATGACACCGATACTTAAGCCAATTGTTGAAATTGATCATCTTGTCTTCATATTGTGGCATCATTCTTGGTGAGGGTAAGATGCTTCTCAAGGTCAGGGTCATACCGGCCTGGACTACATGCTCAGAGAGCTCCTCTATGTCTCTTTTCATGTAGTCTAGGGAGGTACATCTCAGGTCATTCACACCAGCATGGACAATGACCAAGTCATATTTGTACTTGCCTTGGAGTGACCTGAGTGCTTGTGTTATGTGGCACATCCTAGCACCTGACCAGCAGCTCACCGTGACCTTTTCCTTGTTCAGCCTGGTGAGCGGGACATCCGTGTGCCTGATGATAGAGTCACCTATTACAAGTGTATCAGGTGTGTTGTTTAGCCTTAAGGGCTGCAACTGTTTGGCACACTGGCTTTGTGAACTATGTGTTGCACGTGTTTTGTTTTGGGGTAGCGGTTGCTTGGGTGTCTGCTTTGGAGGTCTCTGCTGCTTAGGCAGATTTTTATTTAGAGCCTCCGAGTATGTTTTTGTGTGTTTATGTGTTTGGTTTGCTGTCTTGGTAGGTCTATGTGAGACTGGAATTGTAGTGAATGTGGTTTCCTTCTCCTCCTGACTGGTTACGCCAATACTGAGTTGAGAGAGCTTAGCCTCCAGTTTGGCTATATGGTTGCATCTCTCACATGTGTTGGAATTTGTTGGGAGGAGGAGAGGGTTGTCTTTGTACATGAGGCAGTTGTAACATTGCCTCACGATTCCCAGATTCACCAGCTGGACCAGAGAGGAGATTGACAACTGACCTTTGGACATGCTAGAATAGTATTGGGAATTCCTTTATAATTGAAAAAAGGGCCAATGGGGAACAAGGTACTCAAGGGGAGTTTGTGAGGGTGTAGTGCTTTTAATTTTTTAGTGCTGACTTATATAATTGCTTTAGTGAGCAAGTGCCAGGTAACTTAAATGCAAAAATGACAAACAGTAACTTTCTTTCAAGTTAAACAAGGAAATAAGTACAGTAAGCAATGCAGATATAACTAGGGATCCACAGAAGTGCTGAAAAGCCGCGTTTTAGGTGGAATTAGCGTTTCAGGGAAATAACAAGCAAACAAGCAACTAGCATACAAACAAAGCTCGATTCAGCAGGCTTGGATCTAGTCTATGCTACAGCAAACAAGGTGTACCAGTTTCAGTAAGAAACAGTTCAAATATGTAGGCACTATAAGCCTTTAACCAGAAATTCCCAGCTCAGAAGGGCAGAGTCCAGCCTCTCCTCCCACAAGAGTGCAGACCACGAATCTTCTTAACGTAAAATAAATGGCCTGAAGCCCAAGTGCTTAAACCAGAACTAATACACTTTTAGAATAACAGACACTGAGCCCTCAATCAGCAGATTTAGAAAGCATTGTTTATTCAGTCTGCATCACTGCAAACACTGGCAGCCAAAAACAGCTCTGGTAACACAAAAACAAACAAGTAAAGTGATTACTACTGACAGTCAGCCAGCAAAAAATACCTTGAAACAGGGACTGCTCAAAGAGCAATAGGTAGTAATCAAAAGTGAGCTGTAGCTGTTCAAACATAGTAAACAGCCAAAAAGATGAAGAATTTACTACTGCATTCACTGTCATTCTCAGTACAAGCAACAAAACCAGTGGCAATTATGGGATTGCAATTGCTGTGGGGCAGAAAGGTAGGTGTAGTGTTCACAACACCAAAAACAAGCAAGAATTTAGAAGACTCACTCTAGTCCTTTAAAACCATTCTGAAAGACGTCCTAGGCAATATGTGTCTCTGTTGTTGTTTAATCCAAGGATAAATTATATTCATAAATAGGAACAAGTACCTATTCATACCTTATACCTCCTTACTCCCCCTTCTTCACTCACCCCTAACTTCAATCAGTTTCCCTTCCTTTGCTCTCTATTTAAATACGCCATAACCCTGTTTTTTCTAACACTTCATATTACAATTCCTGTTTGCGTTATGCTAACTTATCTTTAATTTCTCTATAAAGTTGCTAAAATTTCTTTGACTATTAAATCTTTGTCATATAAGTTGCATCTGTTCTAAACCATTCTTTTCACATTATGACTAATTTGGAAAACTGCAGATTGCTTTTATTATTTTTGAAGAGTCTAAAATTATTGTTCTTAAAATATTTTGTAATACTTTGGAGCTTTTCTCCCTGGGCCTCCACTGAAAACTGGCACCTACCCAGTCAAACTTTCCCTGTTATAAAATGTTAATAAATAAATAAATAAAAATGTTATCTGTAGTAGTCAAGAGGCAGCTAAAAAGATGTTACATTTTCTAATTCATTCATTATCCACTTCACTACAAGCAACATCAGCTAACTGCAACTAGGGGGCCATAACTGCCGAACTGCAGAAAAATGCCGTGTTCCTCATGGTTAGCCATTAAAACCAGCAATGCTGCATAATTTAATAAGGGATAGTAGAGTAATGAACAACACAGGCAGGCAAACAGGCTGACAGCCAGATTGTTTATTTAAAATGTGTTTTATATTTTAAGGCATTTTAAACTTAAAAAGCAAAATACGGCAGAAAAAACAATGTAATACATTATGGATCATTTTAAATTGCAAGTGACCACTTCATCCTCCTACAGCTGTTTCTTTGGAAGTAAGGATCTGGGATACAATTCTGATCAGCATGGTGTTTGGGTCATTATTGTATGCTGGAATTGTTAGCAAACCAGCAGTAAAATCATAACATGCTAGCATGCTGTAAAACTTAGTGCTGCTTGTTTCTCAAAGGGGTAATCTGTGGTACCATCCCAGTGTATTCCCAAGTAAACAGAGTTTAAATATTTCCAAAGTGCTAGCAGATATCTGGTTAATAGAAAAAAACAAGTATGTAATAACATGAATACCAGTATCCTGTCACCGTGTCAGAGTTTGAATGAGTAACATATTGATTTTAACACACACACACACACACACACACACACACACACACACACACACACACACACACACACACACACGCACACACACACACAGTACATCAGCTCATAATTCATAATTTGTATATGCTCATATTTTAGGGTATGTACCACACAAAGAAATGTTTTATGAACAACAAGCAAAGTCTCAATTTTGCCCTTAGTAAGCATTTTCATGAAACATGACTTTCATGACTTTTGCCGCCCTAACTTATGTTATGTTATGTATTAGGTCTAGTACTGGAAACAGAAAACACATCAATATCTAAACCACAGGTTGTAGCCACTAGGATTAGTAGCAGACCTTGGGAGTTATAAAAAGTGACACCTGCTTTTTCATGCTGATATAGGCATTAGAATATTTTACACCTGAAGTGGCATGCTAGTAAATATCTACCATTAATTAACTGTTGGGGGAGCTATAGATGTCTGGCAAAGATGACAATTCCAATTCAGTTTACCTGTGATAAATTCTGCATAACTGAGTAGCCCAGTTCATCCTTATGTAGGTAAACAGGGGGCAAATACAAATATTTGTTAGGTGTTTAAAGTTGTTCTCCGTGTGTATAGCAAAGAAGCACAATTATTAATTAAATGTCTCTGAAGAAATAACTGAACTTAACCCTGGGATTCAGCAAGTATACTGACAACAACACTATGTGGGCAACACTGCAGTGCCAGTAGCATGACTGCGATATACTGCAATTCAGAGACAGGATAAAGTTGCATGGAAAAGCAGCTAGCAGTTTATTATCACCTCTCTGAATTGAACAATACACTATGCAGTTGTACAAGCAACTGCAAATACAAGCACACACACACACACACACACACACACACACACACACACACACACACACACACACACACACACACACACACACACACACACACACACACATCAGCTCACATCTTTGCTCCTGCTATAGGACTGATTGGCTGTATTCTGTCAAAAAATGACAGGCATTTTTTTTTTTTTTGCTTTGGTCCCTAATAGCATGGTAGACCTATTCTTTCCCTGATGAAAAGTTCCAGGGAAGCACACATGGCTACATTAGCCTTGCCCCTGGACTGCCACATTTGAATGTTGCCTTCCCCAGCGGAACCAGTATAACTCTATTGAGTAGACCCTTCTTGCTGCAGTGGAGATATACCAGTCTCTAAATTAGAAACTTGGATCTTATCTAACTAACTTGTCAGAAAAAAGGTTTGCACATTACAATACTGGTCACTGAATCTTAGCCACAGTTTATTACTGAACTCTAAAGTTGCATCACATTAATTTTTTAGATGAAAATTCTAAATTTAGACATTCCTAACTTTTAGATCTTATGAATTTCAGGAATTCTGCTATGTTGCAATAAAACATGAACATTCAACTTCCAGCTGTTGTTGCCATGTCCATAGTTATACATTCATCCAGAGAAATACCAATGGATAAAGTACTTGTTCAAGTTTTCTCCACTGCCTCATCAATAGCATTAACAGAAGGAAATAGCAATGGAACACAGAAAAAAAGTGCCGCCTTTCTTGGATGCACTAGCATCCACTGGCAAGGAGACCCCATGATACTGTTATTAATGCTGTAACAAATTCAACTAAATAACTCAGGCCCATCTCACTTCTCAGTCTTCTCCAGCCAGGAGAAAAGAACACTAGCATGTGAATAGCCACAGATCTATCATCAGAAAAAGAAAGGTAAACTACAAGTGGTATGAGGTATCCTTTTGGAACACAATGCAGTGCCACAAAACATGTAGCCACGTCCTTTCCATCATGATGAGCTTCAGGAAGTTGATGTCTCATTGGCTGTAAAACTGAACCGATGAAAGAACAAACAAATGGAAACATCTGTGATCAAAGTAGAACAGAGGAGCAGACAGTATTTTGGGGACTGAAATGAAGGAATGCTACCAAATGTGAATTATTTCTGAGATATAACCATGGGCCAGATTGTATGCTTTAGTGGGCATGACTGAAGCCCATGTGACATTTGTTGACCAGGCCAGCTTTTCAGACTTGATTAGAACTTAAAATGTTTTGTAAGAGAATATTTGATTTATCAGAAAATAAAGGCTTTGTCTTGTGTGAAAAAACAATTTTAATTTCATGAAAACTGAAAAGCAGTACTGGAAGAATTACTTATTGGACAGTCTGGTACAATAAAAAGGAGGACCCTTGCATAAAAGTTCATGACAAAGCTAAATGATAAGAATGGGAAGATATGTAAATATCACTTAAAATGAAAAATGGAAGGTTCAATTGTCTAAGTAAGCTATATGGGTTATAATCTGCATAGAATATAGCAGCCGTCAGCTTCCAAAGCTTCAGGGTACCTCAACGTGCTCATACCATTAGCTTGAGCTGAGCTGATTAAAAGATGAGTTTGGTTGTCAAGTCCTTCAAAGCTTTCATGCCAACTGAGAGAGGGAGGCTGAGCCTTGAAAGAACATTGCTTGGAACAAAAAAATGTCCACATCCTGGCATAAAAATACACCGAAAACAAAGGGGAGGGAAGGAAGGAAGGAGTAAGCATATACCACAACAGTAATAAATCAAACACCTGCTGCCATGATAAGATTACTTTGCACATATGTATTATGTTCTTCATATTGTTTACTACTACAATAGCCTAAGCTATATGAGTAGTTTATCATAGCTTAAAACAACTGGGAGGTGGAAGGGGAAGGGTCCAGGAGCCGCTGGTGAATGGTCCTAGCAAAGCCTGACTGAAACCTGGAAAAGGAATCTAGCTTGTAGTGCTTTGTAAAAGTATATACCAAGGACCACATTGTGTCTAGGATCCAACCCTTTCCAAAAAACCTATAGATGAAGCCAAGGCACTAGTAGAATGTGCCTTGACCCTGCCTGGAATAGTTTTGTTGTGGTGGGAATAACAAAAGGTAATAGCCTAAGACAACCACTTGGAAACAGTCTGTTTTGACACAAGTTGTCCCTTCTTCATACCATCACAAGAAATGAACAACTGATTAGAAGTTCTGAAAGATTTTGTTCTGTCAAGATAGTACCTGTGTTGTCTGTGTGCATCCAAGGTAAGAAATATCCAATCCTCATTTTGGATTCAGGGGGAACACAGGGAGATGGATAATTTGGCTTAAAGTAAACCCGGATACGAGTTTAGGGATAAAAGCACCATTAGTTCCCAAGGAAACCCTACCTCTGTGTAAAAAGAGATAAGGTTGATCCACCATTAGAGATTGCAACACATATACTCTTCTTTCTGAGGTCAGAGCAATCAGTAAAACTGTTTCCCATATTAATAATCTCAAGTCAGCCAGGTTAGCTGGTTCAAATGGAGCATGTGTTAGCTTCTATAACACAAAATCAAGATCCCAAGGAGTAGCCAAGAGTTCTCTTGATTGTCTCCATTGCAATAGCCCTTTCAAAAATATTTTGACATAAGAATGCCTTGAAATAGGGGAATCCATGGGCAAACAAGCTAAAATGGCTGACAAATGTACCTTGAAAAAGAAGTAAGACAGGTCATAGGAAAGTAACTTATATTAATATTGTAAAACCAGAGAAAACCTAGCCCTGAATGGGTACTGTTTATGTTACTGGCATTAACTAGAAAACTTTTTTTCCATTTTTTTATATATTATTTTCAAGTAACAGTCTTTTTTGCCTCTTTTCATACCTGATGGATGTCTGTGGTAAACAGGTGCTTAAAAGGTATTAAGATCCCGTCGTCCAAGCAGTCAGTTAAAGTTGTTTGGTGTCAGGATTTATCAAATATCCCTGTTCTTTTGTGAGTTGATTTAGTCTGTGAGGAAGCTTGTCGTAATTGTGGCCAATTCCAAAAGTAGGAAGAACAGTTGTTGCCTGGGCCAAAAGGGAATTTCCACGATGATCTTGGGGGGGGGGAGTCCTTTTGAATCATCCGAACTACCCTGGATATCAGTGAAATGGATGGAAAAGCATACATTCATGTATAATGAAAATAAAATCCATCTGTCTTCCAGGTCTTCTTGCATGGAGTTGTTGAGCAAAATTTTTCTAGCTGATTGTTCAGAGAGAAAGCTAAAAGTGGTCAACTTGAGGAACTCCCATAGAAGGATCAAATCTTTAAAGACCCCCTGATCTAGTTTTCATTCATGACGATCTGCCTTTGTCCTGCTCAGCTTGTCTGCAACACAGTTTTGCTCTGACAGAAAATAGGATGCTAGTAGAGTCAGACTATGCTGTACAGCTATATCCCACGCTAACATGGCTAGCATACATAGGGTGTATGATCTGGTCTCCCCCTGCTTATTTATGTACTACATCACTGTGGTTATGTCTGAAACAACTTGAAGTGGTTCTGATGACGAGAGGGGATTCAGAGAGTTGAGTTCCTTGATAAAGGCAAGCACTTCTTCAATATTTATGTGCTTGGGTCTGACTGTTTTCTGAGATACCTTGCACTTTTATCCACCCCTTGACAATACTCCCTATGAAAAGTCTGAGGTGTCTGTGGTGACTGATTGCTTTGGAGCAGTAGAGGAGAAGGGGAAACCTAAATTTAGGGATACTTGAAGTCTTCATCAAGTTATTTCCCTTCTCACAAATATCAGAACTGCAATCTGAAAAGATAATGGGTGTTGGTGCTGGGACCAAAGAGACTTCAGATACCATTATATGTTTCTTCTGTGGTTGTAAGATTATGCTCAACAGGGTTTTAAGGTTGAAAGTAATTTTGTTACAAATGAGTAACATAAATAAGGAATAAAATAAAGCTTGCTTAAATGCAGAAATAGAGTTTAGCAATATGTGATCAGCATCCATACTAAATGACTGTGACTTGGAAAATAAGGAATCTGCTGAATGGACATTTTTTCCTTACAGACTTAAAAACAGGTTGTATGCAAGAGCAAAAATGCAAAATCTGCTTTTAAAGAACACTGTGACAATGTGTTTCCTTGAAAAACATGTTTTTCTGCATATCAAAAAATGGACACAATAAAAAACATGCTTTTCTGCATATAAAGAGAATGGACAACATGACATGTTTATGACAATGTGTTTCCTTAAAAAACATGTTTTTCTGCATATCAAAAAATGGACACAATAAAAAACATGTTTTTCTGCATATAAAGAGAATGGACAACAGGACATGTTTATGACACTGTTACAATGTGGTTCCTTAAAAAACATGTTTTTATACAAAGATACAAATAAAATACTAAAGACAAAAAACAGGATGTTCACACTGTCAGAAAAGCTGAAAAATAATATCATTGTCAGCAGTTTGCGTCAGCATCTGCAGCAGTCAGTATTATTTCTACAGGATGAGCACTTCTCCAAACTAGAATACCAAGAGGAAATGTATATGTGTGTGCAAGACTAAAATTGTATATAAAGATCTGTATTATTCCAGTTATGTTAGGGGTATTGGTAGGGACACATTTGTCCCAAGGTAAATGTTATATCTCTCACAACATCTGTACTATATGAGAAGTAAAGTGGAACAGTACTTTAAGCTGCAACGCTAGTCAGTCTGGTTTATTATAAAAAAGTTATTTGTTACTGCTCTAAGTTGATGCTGCAAAGTATATTCTCTCATCAGTGTATATTCTGCAAGTTTCTGTATGCAACAGACTGTAAATGCAAATATAACCAGAATTTGATTTCAGCAGAATCCAGCTAGCAAGGCAGAGTGTCTTAAGAAGACTTCAAATCCATTACAGTAAGCAGCACCATATAATTTTTCAGTGGCAAACTAGCCTGCATTCAAACACAGAGGGAGTGGTAAGCCCTGCAGAGGGTCACTTCAGTCAAATTGCAATAATTAACATTTGTATGTATGTGTAAATCCTAAACAGAAGTATTCCAATTTATGCAGCTTGCAGTAGTAAAGTGTTTTTAGACGTCTAAATCCAGAGTGAGACTAGTTCAGGAAAGTCGCAGTGCCATATATTCTCCAAGAAAAGGTGGATATCTACTTTGTGCAGCAGTCCGCTGCCTGTTGTGCTTCACCAGCTTCTCAAGTGACTCTGAAAAATTTCAAACCATCAGCAATAACAGCCTGATCACCTGTTTTCTTGCTCACTGGTAAGACTTTTTTCTATGTCACATTTTTAGTATGGACGCTATAAGACACTTTGCATATTATTAGACAGTTTGGATGTTATTAGACAGTATGGATATTATTAGACAGAATTCGTGTAGGAGTAAACCAAGCTTTAGTAAATTGCAAAGTTGGTATACACAGCACATTAGTAAATGTAACACCTTATCAGGGCAAGTTGATAGTAAGACATTATGCAAATGTATTACAATATTTGACTGGTATCTCAAAGAAAACCATGTGTGGTATGACAAATGATTATTGTGTGATTCAACAAAAACTGCATTTTGTGTATTATGCCATAAAATAGTATTGCATCATATTGCAAAAAAAAAATAGACTGTGAAGACAGATCTGTTCATGATACAGAATTAACTAAGGGTAAAGTGTTTCTATTATATTCAGATGTTGAACAGTTATGTCCTGTCACCACATGTGTGTCAAATCAGTTACTGCTAGAACCTCTAGTACATTTTGTTACAAAAGAATGTAATAAACTTCTAAAAGACAGACACAATGAGTTCAGGAAGCTTAGACAAGTTATACATACATCTTTTCAAAAGTGCTTAGGAGTTTCAGATTCAGCAGAAAAGGTTACTGAAAATTTTCAGAAAGACAATGCAACATTACAGGAAACTCTTCAGCAGCAGTTGCAGGATGAAGGAAATAAATTAGCTGAACTGACAGAGACTGGGAACATCCTGCATGCACAGCTAATCTGTGCAAAAGAAATATATTTTATGATATGTTTGTGTTTTGAAAATGGTTAAGCATACATGCTAGGATGGTAAAATCTGGACAAATCATTCTTAAATGTTTTACTTTCATTCAGTTAAAGCAAGACATTTATCAGTAGTACAGTAAAGCAGAGCATATGACTGCCATTCTTAGCATAGTCCAAAGGAAAATGAAACAGTTATAGTGCATAAAATTAAATAAAAATAGTTAATGAGTAGTCACAAGACTGACATGCTTAAATAAAGATTTAAAGTCACGAGACTGACATGCATGTATTTTCTTTTCATCTAAAATACATCTGTTACAATGCACAAGAATAACAGGCAGACAACAGCAAATATAAACAATGTAAATATAAACATATGTTAGTTAAGCTAATATCTATTTTGTTTTTTACAATTTTTATATAATTGTATTGTAACACCACATCAAACAGTTAAAGTTCTGAATTTTAAAAGGAAATAAAATCACAAATGGTATTAGTCAAACAGTTTTTGTAAAATTAAGGTTAGGGCAGTTAAATAAATAAATAAATCAATCAATACTGAAATCCATGTAAGCTAACTATAAAATAATGTCTATTGATGTAGTATAAATGGATAGTTATGCAAATCACAAATACTTATTAAATGAAATGTGAGCTCAGGCCTTCCTAGACTAGATAAATAGTTACAGGAAATGTTGGAAAGATAAGATAAACAAGACTGATTGCCAGACAAGTAGCTTGGGTTTTTCTAAAGCATTATTGTTATTAAAACATAATTGTTAAAATGTTTACATGCAACACTATTTGGTAATTGTAATAAAATGTCACAATTGTGCATAGATGTCACTGATAATCTGTTTGCAAGTAAATGTTAAAAGAAAAAAAGAAAAAAACTCTCAGTTGCATCAAGTACAGCCAGCAAATGGGCTATAGTATACATACAGTTCAAATCAATTGTGCAGGAGGGTGTAAATACCTACTAGTAGTAAAAAACAGCAAAAGCTTTATAAAAATGATCAAATCAGACAGGGGTCTATAGTTTAGTAGCTTAGTGGAGCAGACATATGGCCAAAGTATTGGGCTGGTGTACATTCTAAAGCAAATAAACAATACTGCAGTATACTACAGGGGGAGGGGCACTTTCTCAGTTTTACACTGACTGTATAAGCAGCACTGCACAAGAGTCTGAAATAGAGCTACAGGAAGAAATACTATTTCATTCCTTCTTGACAATACTCTTTTAGGGGGGAAGAAAAACACAGCTATTACTACATAAGAAACACTGGTAAACAGATTAAATCTGAACGTCCAAGATATTTTATGCTATTATATTGTTTGGTATTAAATTGTATTTACAACCTGTTAAACTATAAAGCTATACACAAGATGATTTAAAATTGCTTTATTACAGCTATACAAGAGAGAGAGTAAAAATATGTAAAAAAAATGAATAAGATTGGTCACTATTCACTATTTTACTATTTTTTGGCAAAACAATGTTGGTATAAAAAAGCGTGAATGTTTCTAATTGCTGAGTATGTAGTTTAAAATAACAGGACACATGCCTTTGGTGCCAATTTCATTAGATATTTCTAAAGAGACATAAACATTTTCCAAGATTTTGCTTAATATTAATGTTATTAAATTTGTAAGATTAGACTAAATGTACTTTGTAGTCTTTGTATGTACAAATGCAGAATAATTCAATACAAATGATAGTCTTTGTATGTACAAATGCAGAATAATTCAGTACAAATGAAATGAATGTCTAGTAATGAATATGTGTAAACAACCATGTTTAAAAATGGGTCCAGGGTACCTACTAGAGTAAAATGCATAAATAGCAAACAGTCTGTGTAAATACATACTGTACAGGATACATTGTAATAAGTTCAAAAGTAATTTGTCAAGTTGTAATATCACTGGTTTTATCCCAGTTAGAGGAAAATTATATTAAAATATTGTACTCATACAGCTAATGGACTAATATATACATAGCATTCTTTAGTGTATAAATCAAGTTTTTTTAATCCTCAAGTATTAAATATACTGAAATAATTACATTCAAATATCTAAGCCCAGTTCAGTACTTTATGTTCACTTCACTGTCAACCAAGATGTTAATGGGCAGTTCAGAGACATGACCACAATGTGATGGTTAAAATGACATTGAAAATGTATATTTTCAGCAGTGTATAAATTCTTGCAGTAGCACATAGTTTTTGTCTCTTATAGATATTAGTCTATTTCTAATATTTTGATATTAATAAAAGTAAAGAGTTAATTCAACAGTTGCAAAGAGTTAATAAAAGAGTTCTAAATCATAAATGAAATTCTGTAATTGCAAAAGAATAAATTAATCAAGTTAAAAAATAAAATTAAAGCAGACACAGCCCATAATTGATTAACTATTTTCACAGAATGGTCTGCAAAAGAAAAAGTTGTTAAATACATTCAGTTTTGGTAGTAATACTTTTATATTATTGTATTAACTGTGCAAAATTGCATTTTGATTTGTATCAAAAGAAGACTAAAGGTTTTGTTTCTTAATGTGCTTTCTATATAATGTGATCAAAAATACATATCAGTATAAAGTGTTTTGAGTACATTAAAATAAAAAGAGGGAATTGTAAGATTATGCTCAACAGGATTTTAAGTCTGAAAGTAATTCTGTTACAAATATGTAACATAAATACGGTATAAAATAAAGCTTGCTTAAATGCAGAAATAGAGTTTAGCAATATGTGATCAACATCCATACTAAATGACTGTGACTTGGAAAATAAGGAATCTGCTTGGACATTTTTTTCCTTACAGACTTAAATACAGGATGTATGCAAGAGCAAAAATGCAAAATCTGCTTTTAAAAAACACTGTGACAATGTGTTTCCTTGAAAAACCTGTTTTTCTGCATATAAAAAGAATGGACGACAGGACATGTTTATGACAACGTGTTTCCTTAAAAACATGTTTTTCTGCATATAAAACAATGGACTCAATAAAAACATGTTTTTCTGCATATAAAGAGAATGGACAACAGGACATGTTTATGACACTGTTACAATGTGTTTCCTTAAAAAAACATGTTTTTATACAAAGATACAAATAAAATACTAAAGACAACAAACAGGATGTTCACACTGTCAGAAAAGCTGAAAAATAATATCATTAAGTCAACAGTTGCATTAGCATCTTCAAGAATGAGTATTATTTCTACAGGATGAGCAATTCTCCAAAATAGAATACCAAGAGGAAATGTTTATGTGGGTGCATGACTAAAATTGTATATAAAGATCTGAATTAATCCAGTTATGTTAGGGGTATAGGTAGGGACACATTTGTCCCGAGGTAAATGTTATAAATCTTACATCATCTGTACTATATGAGAAGTAAAGTGGAACAGTACTTTAAGCTGCAACGTTAGTCCAGCTGGTCTATTATAAAAAGTTATTTGTTACTGCTTTAAGTTGATGCTACAAAGTATATTCTCTCATCAGTGTATATTCTGCACGTTTATGTATGCAACAGACTGTGAATGCAAATATAACCAGACTTTGATTTCAGCAGAATCCAGCCAGCAAGACTGAATGTCTTAAGAAGACTTCAAATCCATCACAGTAAGCAGCACCATATAATTTTTCAGTGGGGTTTTATGGTATCACGTAAATCATAAATGCCAAGAGATCTAGAATCCTGAGGTATTCCCTATCAGTGACTAAATTCTCAGTGAAAAAACACTGAAACAGATGCAAATATAGATATTTTTTTTTCCTCTGGAAGAAATACTCTTTGAACTGAGATGTCTATGAGACAGCCCAAGAGCACAATCCTGTGTGATAGAGTTAAAAAAATGACTTTTGAATGTTCTCTTAGAATCCCAGCCTACATAGGAGATCTCTCATCCAAGTGAGAGAAGAGATTCCTGACACTTTAAAAAGGACTCTGCAAAGATTAACAACTTTTCAAATTAAGGTTATCATAAAACTCAAAGGAGGAATAAAGTATAACATGTGAAGTGAAACAATTTTGAACTTGGATACTCTCACATGCCAGTTTAGGAATGAAAGCTCCATAATTGGTTTCCATTCATTTTATTTCTTTGGTAGCATAGACATTCTTGAATAAAAAACTCATTCCAACTCTGAAAGAGTAACTGTTTCTTTTACTCTTGATAAAGTTCATGCTTCAGGACAGGAGGAAACAGAGGAGGTTTGGTATGATGGATGTGGAATAATTTTACCTGGAAGTAAGGATTTATTCTCAGTGCCATGCAAAACCCTGTTTAATCAGTCTCAGAACCCATTTGTCAGAAACAATCTGTTGCCAAAGAGAAAAATTGAGATTCTGACTTTCTGGAAGGAATAAAGCACTGCCAAGATGGAAGGAGGGGGTAGAAGGAGGGTCCTTTATTTAGTCAATCTGACTATCCATTGTTTTTTGGAGGGGTCCTTTTTTTTCTTTTTGGATCCTCCTTGCCATTGTTTTAAAATGCCTGCTTACCAGCATTTTGCTTAGAGTATTTTTTTTTGCTTCTTGCCAAAACTGGATGAAGGAGCAGAAAAAAAACTTGCAAAGTATGGAGAATGGGTCCTGAAAATTCTGACAGATTCCTTGTATCAATTTACACATCATCATATTTGTATTAAACTCTGGAGCAGAGGATCCAAAAAAACTTAATTTCTATTCAAAGATGAATTTAAAATCTGTTTTCATCTTCTGGAAGATTCTACGAATGCAGCCAGGCAAATCTCGACAACACAGTACCAGTGGTAACATGCCTGGATGTAGCATTTGCAGAGTCATAAACACACTTTAAACAATGAGCAGTGACCTAAGAAATAGAAGAAACTAAATCATACAAAGCAGATTTTTCTTCATAGGACTGAACTGCAGATAAACCATTCCTCATATTTTCAAAGTCAGAATAAACTTTAAAATATGAGCCTGACAATTTAAAATTCTAAAAATTAAAGTTGCAGAACATACACTATTTTATCAATTCTTTTGCCATCCATATTAGAAGTGGAAAGATTAGAATAACAAAATATTCAGCAGCAGCTGGATTAACTAAAGCTATAGCTGCTGGATCAGGTCTGAGATGAGTATATGGAAATTTGAAAGAGTGTGTAATTCTGTGCATTCTGTCTGTTTTTTTGGGTGTAGCAGGCTGGCTATCAGTGAAACCACAGGCGGTGACAAACATATCCTCCAGTACTGACAGTACTGGGGGATGACAGGAAGTCCTGGGAATTCCATCTGTAACAGTTCAAAGTTGTTTTTGAGGGGCTGAGAAATCTCTGTGTTATTCCACTGAAAACATTGGCACATTGGGGAAATAGTCTCTGAGAAAGAGAATCCTTGACAAGGAGATTCAGATAACATGCACTCTTCTGAGTCTCAGTCAGAAGTCTGTGGGGAAAAACCTATATCTGCCCCATCACATTTTTTCCAGATTCAGAATTTGAATCTATTCATGAAAAGAGTAGTCATTTTTTTTCTTTTCTCAGAAACAACCTGATAAGAAGGGTCAATAGCCTGTACAGGACCCTGAGCCACTACTCCTGTCCAGTGAAACTGTTGCAAAAGAAGATACATTTTCAGGTTTCTTTTCATTTTGACAGGAAAGTTTGGGCGAACAGGATTATTAATGGCAGCAACAGCTTCTCTAGGGTCGGGCACAACATTCTGGCAAGGCAAGTATTCTATCCCGTCTCCCAAAACCAATAAGAGCAGCCTCCCTTGCTGAGAGATGGACCCCAACAACAGCAGAGAGCATGGCTAACCCCTGAACCACAATGTCTGTATGGACAACACCAGAGGGATCTATGGAAAACATAAGAGTGGTCTGAAGAACACATTTTTGGTACAGCAAAGTGACTCACCTGCAAATTGAGGCACATTGCTTGCATGCTGTGGTAGCAAAGGCTGTTTAGTTAACTTTTTATTTTCATAGCTGGAAGAAGGACGGACAGTGAGGTTGGTAGTTTGTTCCATGGTCAAGCCAATCTGGTGCTTCTTTCCTGGGGGAAAGTAAGAAGCACAAGCCAGTAAAATTTAAAAGTAGGAAAAAGTCACTTTTCCCAGTAAAAACAGAGTAAAAAGCACTCTAATATACTTTACAACACCCCCAAAATTAAACACAGTTTATCCACAAAGAAAATTAGTTTTAGAATGTTTAAATTAATTTTTAAATTGTTAGAAACAAAAGTGTGGTCCCTTTTAAAAGTACACTAAAGTCATCTGACTGTCAATAAAACACATATTCCTAGTTTAAAATATACTTTCCTAAACAGAAAAGTAAGTTTAAACATTAAAAATAATATGTGGAAGTGTTTTCCTCAAAGAGAACTTATCTGTCCAATAATGGAACAGCACAAATCAACCATAAATCCTTGAAAGCTCAGAGAAGATTCCTCTCTTCAGTGGCAGGAAAGCTCTGAAGGGCTTTACACCCAAATCTGTCTTTTAGTCAGCTCAGGTCAAGCTGGCTAACAGTTGGACCTTCTAAATGGAATAGTAAAAAAACAATCTGAACAGATTCTTGCCTTATAGAAAACAGTAACCGACCTAGATACTAGAGTGACAGAAAATGAAAATCACAATGAATTTCTTCTGAAACAAAACACCAGGCTGATTGGGAAACTGGAAGACCTTGAAAGTAGATCAAGTAGGAATAACATGCAAATATATGGAATTCCTGAGAAAGAAGAGGGTGCTAACATGATTCAATTCCTCAATAAGTGGTTTTCATCAGCACTAAACATGCCTGAATCCCTCTCTTTTGGAAATGAGAGGGCTCATCGGTCCCTGGCAAATCCAGCGTCATCTCTGAGTTCATCTAACCCCAGGTCTATAATAGTTAGATTTCTTTCCTCACAAGACAAGGAATTAGTGATGAAATCAGCTTGGACTAATTCCCCTATCAAGATGGGTGAAAAAGTTATTTGTTTTGACAATGACTACACCTCTATTGTCATATCTAGAAGAAAGGAGTGTGTTCCTCTAATTAAGTCCTTGAAAAAAGCCAATATTAAAGCTCAAATTCTTTTTTCCTACAAGAATAAAAATCACCTTGCCAGAAGGAGTGAAGATCTTTAATTCCTTACAAGAAGCAGTAGAATTTATCCAAAAGAAGAAAATACTGTTGGACATAGATGAAATGGAATGATCATCCCAGAGTTTGAAGAGACAAGCAACAAAAAAGGGATGGTCTGTGATGGAAGGAGCAAACAAAACTAAGAAACTAAAGGAAAAATGAATAAATTCCTTCTAATTTTAAATGTTTTGCTTTATGAATCATAATATATTTTATACTGGAAATTCTCTATGCTGTAAGGTAATGTGAATCATTTTTATTATTAACTTTCCCTTTTCCTTTCTATATCTACTTCTTCTAATTACATATAGTACTATGTATTTAAATAACATTCTCTCTCTCTCTTCTTTCTTCCTATTCTTTTTTGTTACCAGTGTTCCTTTTCTCTCTTTTCCCCATTATAAGTATTTACATACTTTTCCCTTTTAAATAATTACAAATGAAGCAAGTCTTCTAATTCTTCAGTAATAGTATAATTTGACTTAACACCAAAATGCATTTTTTCTAGTGGGGTAACAAAGTGTTTCTGATCAGTGTTTCTAACTCGATGTTTTAGACTCTTTGTTTAGATACATTTAAACATTAATACAATACATTAATGGTGTTTTATAGATAGCTAAATATAAGATATATATATATATATATATATATATATTAGGTTCCATGTTTCCCTCTCTCTGGCCTAGTTAACTGGTGGGCAAATTACTGAAATGTTATAATATGATTTCTGATTTGAGGCAGCAGGTGTTACTTCTAAATAGCTGTTTTTATATGAAAGGGTTATTTTTTTCATGATGTTGAAGTTATTTGAGGAAACTGCTGGTCTGTGTGACTGTTCTCATTGTGGAGATTCATGACATGCACTGACAAGGCAGCTTGAGTGTTTTTTTTTTTTTTTTGCTTTCTGTAAAGTCTGAAAGCTTCAAAATCTGAATTCCCTGTCGAAAACGCATTTTTTCTTCACTAGAGACAACTTCTGTTGTGCATGAGCCTATTTAGATACTTTTTAACAAGTTTATGAAGCTGCAGCTTGAGGAAACAACAGTGATGACATCATTTGTACAGCCTCTAGCAATAGTAAACCCTCTGCTTCCTTCAACTCACATACTTAGTGCCTATCCAGTAGTCTACTTACCTCAGATCTGTTCTCTCCTTCACTGATACACTTTCTGCTGTCTTCTTTCTCTTCCTCCTTGGCTCTACCAGCTCCATTCATCCTGTGGGCTCACTCCGCTCCCCTACCCTGCCCCCAATTTCCACCTGTCCCCAGCACACCTACTTTTATTCTACACTTTCTCCACCCACACTCAGCCTAATTACCCAATAGTAACTCTTGCTCATTACTCCACCTCCTTTCACCCTCCCACTTAAACACATCACACTCTCTAACACCTCATCATTTAAAGTCCCCCCCTCTTTTTTTATACTAAGATAAACTTTATCATCTTTCTCTACCCCCTCTTACTTCTTAGCCTGTTCTCTCCCCCAGAATTATACCCATTAAACTACCTTTGTCTAGATATGCTCCCCTTAATTCTCCACACTCTCCCAGCCCCCTGCTTCCTCCTTGTATTCCTAATTCCCCTATGCTCTGCCAGCTCATATTCCTCCAATGCGTCTCCTATCCTACCTTCAACTCAAACTACCACACATATCCTCCTTCACCCTCAATTATACACTCATTTCAATTCAGTCTTCTCTTCCTTTATTCAGCCTAACCCCCTGCACCTATTCTATCCTAAAATCATCTCCACCACAGCTAAAATACTTACACCTAAACTAATATTCGATCTACCCAAACTCTTACAATGTAAACCCAAATGGCTAAAGGTTATTTCCTTCAATAACCTAGTCTTAGCTGGAGACATTCATCCCAACCCTGGCCGTAGTCCCCTTACAAACAACACCTTCCCCATCTCCTTCTTCCACTTCCTCCCCCCACAATACTCTTAAATTCTTTACAATCAACACCCAGAGTCTCAACAATAAAGTACAACAATTTCAAGCATGGCTAAGCCATAACAAACCCGACATCTTAGCCATCTCTGAAACCCGGCTCAAACCCCATATCTCTGACTCTGAAATCCTGCCAACAGGATTTCTCTCTCTCAGAAATGACCAATTAAATAAAAAAGGTGGTGGCACTGCCCTAATCTAATCTAACCTTCTAACCTTAATTACCCTCCAAATTCCAATACCTCAAATCAATAATACTGAACTAACAGTTCATCTACTAAAAATGAATAAACACAAGAATATCTGCATCATTGCCCTATATATCTCACCTGGTAACAACATCTCTACCCTCGAAAATATTCTCTTATGGGCCTTAACTGAAATTAACTATGAAACTTACATTCTAGACAATGTAAATATCGACTGGAATAAAATAAACAGTCCCTCTCCCTCCCTATCCATTAACCTCTATAACTTTACTCAAGTAATCCTCTCCCTCACCCGACCCAACAAAACAAATCCCCCAGGATCTATTATAGACTTCATCCTAGTCACCCATCCAAATAAAATAACCTTCTCTGGCACCATTCCACACACCATTAGTGACCACCTCCCAACTTTCATTCATCGTTCAACTAGCTCTACCCCACATCAGCATCAATACATTCTCACTCACAACCTTAGCAGCTTCGACCCCACAACATTCTCAAATATTCTCAAACAAATGAACTGGCAAATTCTTAATACCCTTCCTCTTGACAAAGCTATAGACCACTTCAACTCTGTCTTCCTAGACACTCTCAACTCCCTAGCCCCACTAAGAAATAAAAGGATAAAAACTAATACTACTCCTTGGCTATACAAAGAAACAAAACAAATTATGCATCAAAGGGACAAATCCTGGAAGCTTTACCAAAACAAAAAACTGCCCAAAACCCTGCTCCAATACACACAACTTCATAACCTTGCAAAACAACAAATCACTAAGGACAAAAAAATCCTACTATATTAAGCTCCAGTCCAATAATAATAAAACCCCCAAACAGTTCTGGAAATCCATAAACTCACTTCTCAATCCGTGCTCCAAGAATAACCCCTGTCCTGACCCAAGTATATTTGACCTCGAATTAGGCTCCCAATTTAATTCATTTTTTATTGAAACGATTTCTGACCTGACCAAGACTTTTCCTAACAATAATCCACCTGTCCCTCATTCCCCTCCATCTAAGCCCCCTAATAACCTTCCCCTTATGTTTGAGCTCAAACCTGTCTCTACTAGGTTTATAAAAAGACATATATCCAAACTTAAACCTTGTTCCAATGCTCAAGATAATATTCCCTCCTCCTTCCTAAAATGTGCTGCTGATGGTATAGTACTCCCAATCAGCATCATTATCAGCAGTTCTCTAAAGGAATCATATGTACCCACACTCTGGCATTCAGCCTATATTCTTCCTCTTCACAAAGGAGGCAAAAACACCAATGTTACAAACTTCCGGCCCATTGCTCTGCTCTCACCAATCTCCAAAATCCTAGAAAAATGTATCCACCTCAAACTTATGCCTTTCCTGACCCAAAACCAACTCCTTACACCTACCCAGCATGGTTTCTGCCCAGGCCATAGTACTATAACTGCACTACTCACATTATTAGAAACTGTCAATCAAGCCTGAGATTCAGGACACCTAGTATCCACAGTTCTCCTCAACCTATCTAAAGCATTCAATACTGTTTCCCATAAACACCTTCTCTATCATCTCTCAAACCTACATCTCTCACCAAATCCTTTATCCTGGTTCTCTAGTTACCTATCAGATAGATCTCTGGCAGTTAAATGGAAGAACACTACCTCTACCTTCCTACCTACCCCAACCAGTGTACCTCAAATGTCCATCCATGGACCTATGCTTTTTAACATCTTTATCAATAACTTTCACACTGCTATTCCTGATGCCAAAGTTATTTAATATGCAGATGACTCAACTTTAGTCTGCTCTGGCTCAAACCTCCCTGAACTGCTAACTAAAACTCAAAATGCCTTTTTAACTACTGAGAATTGGATGCACCAAAACCACCTCTCGCTAAATGCAAACAAATCAAAAAATTCTACTATTCCCTGCCTCTAAGCCTTTCTCTTTTGACAAAAATGCATTCAAAGTCTTTAGCCAAACCAACTCACCTAGAGAAGTGGTCCCTTTTGCAAAACCTCTTGGAATTACTATTGACGAACACCTCAAGTTTGATATCCATATTCAACAAAATATAAAGAAAACCCACCAAAAGCTAGGTATGCTTTACAGGAACAATCTCTTTCTCTCCAACTGTACTAGGCATACTCTGGCTACTACTTACCTTCTCCCGTCCCTATTATATGGAGCCCCTCTTCTAACTAACCTGACCTCTTCTATCTCCTCTAAACTAGAAAACTGCTATAATAAGATCTCTAAATTTGCCACCAGATCTAAAAATTCCAGATCTAACAAACATCCTTCCCCCCTACGCCCCTAATAGACCTCTCAGATCTGAACACCAAAACTTAATTACTATCCACAAACCTAAGCGAACTGCTGGCCAACTTCTCCTCTCTTTCTCACTAGGAAAGAAATGGGATGCTCTCTCTTCCACACTAAGGACAATATCAAACTCAGAAAACTTCAAAACCCAGATTTTTACATACCTGTCCTCCAAATGGAAATGCACCTGCTTTCACCCTACCTAATTCTATTTAAATAAATGTCCCCGAGGAGGTTTTTCTCCTGGGTTCCAACCTCTCTATAACTCCATAACTATTTCCTAGAGTGGCCTCAAGCTATCTGCAACTCCTATGGCTACTCAATACATGATTTCAACTTTGTAAATACTGCAAATAGCATCTTACTTCAAATGAGTGCATGTAAAGTGTTTCCATACTTACTTTAAAAGAGTTTATGTAAAGTGTTTCCACACTTCAAATGTAAGAATGTATGTTCAAATGAATCTGTACAGTACAGCCATTAGATATATCAAAATTAACTTTGTTGGATCATGCTTGATATTGAATGTACATATTTGTAAACTGTACTATATACTGTACCTTTTATACTTTTGTATCCTTACTATATTATGTATTATGGAGTTTTTCTCCCTGGGTCTCCACTGAAAATGGGCACACTTGGGCTCAGTGGACTTCCCCGGTATAAATAAATAATTTGACCTTTTGAACTTGTTAAATTGTTGTACTTAGAATTATTTTCTCTTGAAATTCTGTTATCCTTCACTAGATAATTTAAGTGGTAAATAATTAGTGCTGATAAAAGTGTTTAACTCCTTTGAAAATGCCTATGTTCTCTTATAGATGCATACATTCTGCAGATTCAATGACACTATTAGTAAGTAAATGACATCAAGTGAATGAGCTGCATTAGAAAACTCATTATGCATATTAACATTAGACTTATGTTATATAACTAAACCTTTAGTAACTAAACAGAGGGTTGTGAGGCCCCCTTTTTTCCTCCCCCCCCCCTTCCTGATGAAAGATGTCAACATATTGTTAATACATGAGTAATATGTCTATAATTGCAAAATATAATAGTTATGTTGTAATAAGTGTTATATATATATTCAACAGATCCTTACATGAAAAATGTTAGATAGATGACTGAAAAAATGATTAAATCGTCTGATGTTTCTTGAAAAGTTTTGAAAATATTGACACTCTTCTTAACCTTCAGCTTCTAATGTTTATACATACTTTGATCTGATGTATATTTCTGGCATATCTACGTATTAGAGGTGCTGTTATCATACATGACATATTCATATAGCTTTAGATATATCGGACACTCTAATTCTAATGTATATTTCATGGATTTAGATTTCTTTAGTTGTTTCATAATGCTTTTCTTTCTTGTTTTTATACTATAGTCTAAGCAGAGATGGATAATTTGTGTATTTTGGTGTTGGAGAGGTGGTGGATGGATGGTTTAGTTAAGTTTTTAACTAAACCAGAAACTTTATCCCCAGGATTCAGGAAGCTCTGCATGGTGTTCAGGAATAGTGCAAGAGCTGCTGCATGCAATATGGCCAGCGAGCAATCCAGGAATGAGCTCCCGGGACGTGCACGAGTGCTCCTACACTATTCCTGCACGGACACCACTGCAATATGATAATTATCCCATTTTCAGGTGACAACCATGCAAATGAGGTGAATTACCAATCCAGGAAGCAGGCAGGCGTCTGTGCAGGAATAGTGCAACATGCAGAAATATATTCGGTTACTAACTGAATACATTTATGCAAATTACAAAAAGGAGGCATGACAGCTCAAAGAAAGCATGTATGGAATGGAGTAGGCATGTCAATGACCAAATATATGGCCATTTTCATGATAAATGGTTACAAAATTATAAAAAAATAACTTTTAATTTTTTTTGTCTGATTTCAGACGTTTAAGCATAGGGCAGCATTGCGCAAATGGGATCAGCCCAAAAATAAGAAAAAAAGTTGGAAATAAGCTTTTAAACCCAAATAGCATTTTGCCATGATAGTCAATGGCATGCATAAGACAACAATACCAGGGAATAGTGGTTGCTAAGAAGGAAGGCTGAGTATGAGTGTGGTAACTATGAATTAGCATTCTGGTTTATGCAAATGGGGGGACTGATACTGAATCACAGATTTCCTCTCAGTGTTAGCTTGCACCCAACCGTGTAGGTGCATTAACACCATGGCATAGGTATAAGAGATAGATGATCTCATAAGGGGGAGCGTCATGCATGCTGTAAGCTTATTAGAGCTCTGTGGCCCGTGTTTGCCCTTAGCTAAGCACAGCTAAGGAAAGGGGTGTGTCTGATGCTGCCTAGCAGTGTTTACACTGCCTAAATGGGTGTCCGCGCCTTGCACTGGGTTTTAAACAAACAAAAAAAAAAACAGGAAATAGCAGCTCTGTTCACATATGAGCATTGGGTATGCACGGCAGGCCTCTGGGCTTAAACGGGAAGGCAATGGGAAGGGAAAACAGCAGTAGGAAGGCAATCAAGCAGAACTAGCATAGCTGGCAGGTGATATGTATCAGAACCAGCCGATTAAACATGGAACAGCCTACCACACTGCTATAAACTATGGAAAAACCTTCCAGTCTGTTTTTTCCCACAAACTCTACACCACCGGTGTACACTGATGGGGAAATTTTACCTGACAAAACTAACAAAATGTTAGTGGCTGCTGTCACTCTCATGCATCAATATATGTGAAAGGCTAAGGGTGTTGAGGATGTGAATGATGATGACCAATCCACGGTGAGGAGAAGGAGAAGAGTGTACAGACCCACAGTAACCTACCAGGTGCTACATGAGCTGGAGATGGTGTAGCGCTATAGGGTGTACAGAGACATTCTATATCAAATTGTTGAGCTGTGCCAGCCACACCTCACACACAGAACCAACAGAGGGGAAACCCATCCCAGTGGATACCAAGGTATGTGTAGGCTTAAGAATACTAGCCACAGCTACCTTCCAAAGGCCAACTGGGAATATCATGGGGATCTCTCAGGCATCAGCATCTAGGGTACATGCTGGTGAACACATATATTTCCTCAACACCCATGAGGTGTTGACCAGCAATATGCATCTCTTCCACCAAATAGCAGAATACCCTGAGGTAGTAGGTGCTATAGACTGCACGCAAACACACATCAAAGCACCACCTGGTGAGCAGTGTAGGGTCTACATAAACCACAAGGACTTCCCCTCCATCAACTGCCAGGTCATGTGTGATGCCCAGGGCATTATCTTAAATGTGTGTGCTGGCAGTCCTGGAAGCTATCACAACTTCCACATCTGACATATGACACAGCTGTACCAGTCATTTGCCAGTGGGGACAGCCCATATGGCTACCTAGTGGGGGATGCTGGTTACGCACTGGAGCCGTGGCTGATGACACCCCTCAGAAATGTATACACACCCAAACATGAACTCCATAATGAGGCACACGCAAAAACAAGAATCATAATAGAGCATGTGTTTGGGATGCTGAAGTCACAGTTCCGCTGCCTGGACATAACTGGTGGAGCCTTGCAGTACTCTCCAGCTACATGTATACAAATGTTCAAAGTATGTGCCATGCTACACAATATGATCCTGCAGAAACAGCTGCAGCAAGAACAGCATTGGGCAAGGCCACACAGCCCTCCACCATTGCCAAGGCCATCACAGGCACAGAGGGACTCAGTGGAGGAACTATCTGAGCCTGCCCATGTAGGCAGAAGGAGGCATGCCCAGTATGCCCAGGCCTTGGCAAAGAGACAATTCATTGCACATACACTGACACGCTAGGGACCCAGGGAATGACACCTCTTTCTGACTCACACATACAGTAAAAGGGATGACAAACATGACATTACCTGTGCTTTAGCATATATAGGGAGTGTACTATGTGCATCCAACATAGCCGTCCAGCGCCATCCTCAATACTGGCCACAAGGTAAGTCAGTCTTCCTATCAATTGCCGAATGGAGTAGTATGTTCTGATAGTTGTATCTATGGTATGGATGTGAGCATGCAAGGGAATCAGGTGGCTGAATGGGATCTCAGCAGATAGTGGACACCTATATGGGCAGCATGAAATCCATAACAAATACTGCTTTAAACATACTAGGCAGTACTAGACAAGGTGACAAATCCCACTGCAGTAGATGTGGTGGCCCAAACGTGTGTCCATAGGACACACACATGCTTGTCAGTGCGGCTCACATACCCACCACCAGCCTCAGGCAGTACGACAGGTGTAGATGACCATAAAGAAAGGCTGGGCTAAGGCCTCCAATTGATGGCAATGGTTAACAGCCCCCCTTCAGACCTACACAGACAGACTACAACAGGTCTGGCAGTTGTATGTCAGTTCTGAAGGGTAAGAAGTCTGAAAATGAAATGTAGGTCAATAAAACCTAAGATCTGTGCACTACTGTTATGCCTCCAGTCTGCATGATAGATCAGAATACAAAATGAAATGGAAGCCAACAGAGTACCTGAAGTACCAGTACAGTCATAGCAAATGTTTAAAGTTGGCAGGTGTGCCCCTCCATAATCCCATGTAGAAATGCAATAACATGTAATTGTGAGGTGTAATAACAGTGGAGCACAAATTACCTGAGCTGGCCCAATCTACAGGATAGATTGTTGCATGTGTACAATATGCAGGGGTCCATGGGTTAGGTTGTCTTGTGTTCAATATTGTGTGGAAGTGGTCAGCATGTAGGCATGGAGTGCTGTGTCTCAGTGGCCTATGGGCTGTACTGTGGATGACAGGGCCCTGTTCTGGAAACTGCAGTGCCAACCACAATGCTTCTCAGCAATACCCATGTCAGCAGTCATCCACACTTACTGTCCAGATGTCAATATCTGTCACTGTCTGAAAGATGGACATGCCATGAATGTGAGACCATACATACACACAGTACACAGGTGGAAATACCCTAGACAGAGTGCATAAAATGTAACTGTCAACTGCACACAACTTTGGAATTGTACATACAGGTTAGCAGCACATTAGTTGTCTGTGCAATATGGAATACTGATGTAGTTGGGCAATCACTAGCAGACCACAAAAGGCACAGTTATGAAGTAATGAGAGACTGCCTATGTCCCTGCACAAGGCAGCATAAGGGGAATGTCCCAGGTATCTGTGAGTCAGCTGCAAGTAGCTTCCATATCACACATGCACTCAGCTCACCCCACCATCAGCCACAGGTTTATCACAGGTTATATCCTTGCTGTTGGGAATGAGTATAGTATGACCTCACTTCTGTATGGGAATACCCACAGAATGCAGCATGCTAAAGAGGTGTCCTATGCAGGTGTGTCCCTAGCTGTAAGCAGCACCCTGCATGCATATGGACCAATGGGTCAATATTTACAAGAACTATGCCATTAACACCTCAAACACTTACCCTGTCACCCCAGGGGAACCCACTGGCTTGCATTCTGGGAATTTAGGAGTGAGAAAATGCACTGGCTTGCTACAGATGGCCCGTATTACTACCAAATGGCCTACAGTCCTCTGTCAAAGGCCTGTGCCTCACGTGTAGTGCCAATGTATGGTATCTCATTGGGTCTCAAATATCAAACTAAAACAGTCAACAGAACACAAATGCAAGGCCATAGTGACAAATCACAGTAGCATGCCTCCCATGTCCTACTGCATGAACTGGGGGCTAATCCATAAATACTGCTGGGATGAAGGGCCAACTATAGGGATACTTCCCAGATATCACTTCCATAATGTTAGGATGAGGATAGAATAACAGATTGGGGGGTGCAGATGCATGAACATCATGGAGTGTGTGAAGTCTGAAACTCTGATGTGTGTGCATACTACCCCTGCCTGCAAACCCAGTAATGGGTGGCTACAAACCTGCTCATAAACCACAATGTGAAGGGGAACTGAACAGATATATGAGCCCTGCCTCTGGGTAACCTGGGTGAATCTGTACAGCTGAGAGTTATGGCCACAGCAGGATATGGCCATTCTGTTAAGTTGATATATGTACAACAAGGGGAACCTCAGCCACCATACTACCAAGGTGCTGGACCATTAACACAGACCCATCAGAAAGTGTCTGTAGCTACCCCTCCAGAATGGCAGGTGTGTGTAAGAATGTGTAGGCTGCAGACCACAATACTGGTCTCAGCTTCATTCATCTTGTATTTCCCAGTAAATAACTGTAAGCAAATAATTATATCTGTCAGTAGTCAATGACATAATACATCACAGTGTAAAACAGTACATATGTCTGCATATCTCTGCTAACATCAACCATGTAACAAAAGCAGCACAGACAGCAATAGTTACAGTATCCCCCTATCTGTCACCCATTGTGACTCTATATTATCAACTAATCTACAGATATCCTGCAGAAACAGGTTGCTATCTGTAGGTTGAGAACACCAAACCCTGGACTGGACTACAAACCTATCTGGAATGGATTCACACACTCAATACAGAAGGTCATACTGGGCATGCTCCTACACTTTGAGAAATGAAGCCCATGTCTGACAACACTGTGGACTATACATACCTGTCATTTGCATATGTCTGTGCACACACAAAATTGTACACCATTTATGCTTCACACACACATTGGATTGGAATACTCACACATATCCAAGGCCAGCACACTATAATATGTCAAACATACACACACAGAGATATGGGGAAGAGAGAGAGAGACAGACAGTGACAGATAAAATTTCATTATAAGGCCTGTCCCACCCACTACACATCCAATTGGCTGATATCACATGATGTGCAGATGCCAATCACTGTAGACATACCTTTTGGTAGCCCTCAGCCCTATACTGTCTGTGGTGCTTGTGATAACTGTGTAACACAATAGTAAAAAACAGTATTCATGTAGCATTTGCATACTCAGTCCTGTCAAATGTAAAGTTGTGTGTGACTGAGTGTGTGTGTGTGTGTGTGTGTGTGTGTGTGTGTGTGTGTGTGTGTGTGTGTGTGTGTGTGTGTGTGTGTGTTTCCAGAGGAATGATTTATGGCCCATTCACAGACACTGCACTTCCCATTGCCCATGTTACCACTCCTGCTGATGTCAGTCACCTTGAAATAATCCTTTGGCCAAGTCTTAGTCTTATAAGCTCAATGGCGCTTGTGATAACTGTGTAATACCATAGTGTAGCAAACTAGCTAGGTAGGAGTTTTAATTCTGGCCTTGGCAACTGTGAAAATCTATGTGTTTGTGTGTGAGATTGTCTGAGTCTTTGTTGATACCTGCTTTTGTGTCATTCACACTTACTGCACTTCCCTCACCCCTCTTTTTACCACTGCAGCTCATGTCACTCACCTTCAAAGATACCTTCGGACAGCTCTCCAACATATAACTGTCGTGGTGCTTGTGTTAACTGCACAATACCATAGTGTAACAAACGAGTTAGGTAGTTCTAATCCTGGTCCTGGCAACTGTGAAAATTTGTTTGTGAGTCTTTGTTGACACTTGCTTTTGTTGTCATTCACACTTACTGCACTTCCCTCACCCCTTCTTTAGCACTGCAGTTCATGCCACTCACCTTCAAAGATACCTTTGGACAGCTCTCCAACATATAACTGCTGTGGCACTTGCAGTAACTGTACAATACCATAGTGTAGCAAACTAGTTAGACAGGAGTTCTAATCCTGGTCCTGGCAACTATGGGAATGTGTGTGAGAGTGTGTGAGTCTTTGTTGACATCTTTACTGCACTTCCCTCACCCCTCCTTTAGCACTGCATCTGATGTCACTCACCTTCAAATATACCTTTGGACAGTTATCTAACAAACAACTGCTCTGGTGCTTGCAATAACTGTACAATACCATAGTGTAGCAAACTCCTTAGGTAAGAGTTCTAATCTTTCTTCTGGCAACTGTGAAAATTGGTGAGTGTGTGAGTCTGTTGATACCTGCTTTTGTGGTCATTCACACTTACTGCACTTCTCTCACCCCTCCTTTAGCACTGCAGCTGATGTCACTCACCTTCAAAGATACCTTTGGACAACTCCCCAACATACAACTAACGTGGCACTTGTAATAACTGCATGATGCCATAGTGTAGCAAACTAGTTAGGTAGGAGTTCTAACCCTGGTCCTGGCGACTGTGAAAATGAGTGTGTGAGTCTTTGTTGCCACCTACTTTTGTGGTCATTCACACTGACTGTACTTCTCTCACCCCTCCTTTAGCACTGCAGCTGATGTCATTCACCTTCAAAGATACCTTTGGACAACTCTCAAATATATAACTGCTGCGGCATGTGAGATAACTGCATAACACTGCAGTGCCAATACAAAGCTAGGTAGGGGCTTGAAACTCAGTACTGGTGAGTGTGTGTGTGTGTGTGTGTGTGTGGGGGTCATCAGTATCCTGTGGGAGGATTGGTGTGATTGTGTAAATAGCATGATCCATTGCAGGATGGGTTTTGCTACATTTTCATATTGAGGACCCATATGTCCCAATGTCACATTACAAGCCCAACAGTTGTCAAACACCATAGAGGTTGTTGTAGACAATACACAGTCATACATTTATATATAGGCAACCATTATAATACCCAGAGACCTCTCTCTACCCACAGATCATACACAAACATGCTTGGCTCTTTCTCACTTCCTTTCTTTCTTTCCCTCTGTCTCTCTCTCACCCTCTCTCTGGTAGATGTGGAACAATGCATCTGTTTTTCATAGGCAGCAGCTTGACTTTGGTAGGTAATGCTCATGATCAGCTGATGGCCTGTGCATGAATTGGAGTCTACCACTTGCTAATTGCATGTGGAGCACTTGTGGTTTCATTCCTATAGCCAGTTGCATGGAAACACACTCCTATAGGTAAGCAGTGCAAGTGGGTGTTGGCCCTTCTCTCGCACTGTGAGCAGGACTTCATGTGGGTGTGTGACAATCAGCATCACAGAGGGTAGTTGGAAATACCTCTTACAATAAACACTGTGGAGACAGACCAAAGAACTGGAGGGGGGTGTTCCAGACATGGGGACAGAATGTAAGTATTGCTGTTCTACATTTGAAGTTATGCTGGTTTAACAGGGTTTGTGTGGATATGGCTGTTCTGCATGATTTAAAGTCTGACATGACAGTGGTATGTGGTTGAGAAAACTCACCTGTAGGGCTATCTGCAGACTGACCAGAGTTTGGAGCCTGAGATTTTGTTCAGTACTCACACATTTTCTGTCTTCATAAATGCAGTAGCATACTCTGATTATTGCACTCAGGAAATGGTAACATCCATGTGTGCTACTGACTTCATATCCCTCAGAATAGATATGTTATAATGAACCCTTTTACACCAGCAATGTTCTCAGTTTAATTGCAATATGTCAATATTGCCCCTGTGTTTGTGCCTCTGTCCTCCAAGTCTGTCACCCTTTGTTCATATATCATGCAGTAAGAGGTGGATATGTACAATATACCAATATTTACCAATAATTCCTGATATCAAGCCAGTGATATACCAGACTGCCAGACATGTAATGTATAGGAGGCCTAATTGTTGAGGACAAAACCTGGATATTCTGTGGTAGTCTGTACAGTAGTGAGGTCTGTGTACTTATGGTGATTGTTGACAGAGTGCCTGTATTATGTTGCAGTGTATTGTGATCATGTTATTTGGCCTGTGTACAGACTGGGGTAGATGTCAGTGCTCTTGGTCTTGTTCTATCTGACAGTGCATGCTGCTCCAGTTTCTGATACCCTATTAGCCTACATGTTTGTTGGGCCAGACTGAGACATGTCCCATACTTTAGTCAGGCATCAGATTACACTGTGAATTGGCCAGGTATATATATAGGATTAGTGTGTCAGTGGCAAACATGATGATGACTTTTGTTCACACAGGCCATAGACTGTACTATTACTTAGGCTGACCATTATGTGACTGTGACTGTGTTGAGATCGGTTGTGGGTATGCACTTTCACACTGGTGTCTGTTACTCCATGCTGCTACACACCTGTAGTGCCTGCTATATTTGTAATTACATGTGCATTCCCCATGGGTAAATTGGGTTAGTGTTGTTGCAGTCTGCCTGTAGTGTAGACAGTGCTTGGTGACATGCCTAGCAGCGCAGTGTATTTACCCTAGTGTGATGTTATGTCCAGATATTTGTCAGATGTACTGTTGCTTGGCCATCATACGTGTTGTGTATTTCTGACAAAGCAGTGGACTGGTGTGAAGATGTATGTCACTAACAAGGTAAATTATGTGGCTTGGGATCTCTGCTCCTCCAGTTAATATGCGTTAGGACAGACAGGAGGGTGTGAATGCATCAACTGTGTGAGCTTATCTAGTCCAGTATTTCAGATATATCTCTATTTTTATGGCTCTAAACATCCCCTTTGTTAGGCTTGTTCCACATTTCTTGCACTAAGGTGTTCTGGGTATACTTCCTGACTGACCAGATTGTTTGAGACTGTCCATGTTTATTGCTCATATTGCTTCTGTATTCCATAGGATCATTACTGTGATTTGTGTGGTACTTCACTATGATGATTTTATGATGTCTGTCAGTAACTGATGGTGTACATGTCAGTTTCAGAACAGCCTTCCTTCACAACATGTATGTTGACACAACCCCTGTCACTGTAGCAACATTTTACATTTATAATTGCAATACATACATTACGTTCCCTTGCACTAACAGGTTGAGAGTTATGGTGCTGAGGTATGAGTCCACCACATGTCATGGGCCTATGTTTTATAGGGTCTATATCAGAACATCGAAGTATTACTACATCGAATGTTCTAATATCGAACCATTTCACTCAAAGCACCAAAACATTGAACACTCAGAACAGCAATTTTTTCCCAGGGGAAAAATTTGCTGTTCCAACAAACATACACACAACACAAGCACACCAAAATACATAATCCACACACATGCACTTCACAAAACCCTACACTAAACCATACATACACTACTAGCTATCCACTTACCTTAACCCAACCCTAACCCTAAGGTCCGTAACTACCACACACTCACCTTACCTGCTCCCTAACCCGAAAGTCCCTATCGCACACTCACCTTACCCGCTCCCTAACCCTAAAGTCCCTATCGCACACTCACCATTCCCGCTCCCTAACCCTAAAGTCCCTATCACACAATCACCTTCGTTCGCACACTTACCTTAACCCGGTCCGTAACCTTCCCTCCACAGTCGAGGAAATAGCAAAGCTGCAGAAACGGCCTACTGAATCCTTTCCCTAAGAAAATATTCAATATTCTGCAGCTTCGCTATTTTCAGCATTCGATGCAAAGGGTTTGATATTAGAACATTCAATGTTCTAATATAGACCCATTTTATATATCTAATATGTATAAACCTATATCTATATCCTTTTATGTGCAAACATGAGTGTTGTATAGACCTTCTCAGATGTATCCCAGTTATTAATCTGATATGTGTATGTTTACATATAAGAACATGACTGATTCAACACCTTTTTCACTTACAAGTACTAAACAATTGTAGTAGTCAGAGCAGTTGTTCACTGCTATTTAGTATGTGTACTGAATGATATAGTTGAAAAATAACAGACATCTTCATGGCTGAGATGGCTTAGTGGCTAATTGCTGTGACTATAGTGTACAGGGTACTAGGTTCAAGACCTGCAAAGGCTGTTTATTTTGTTGCCAGGCAGAACAAGGACTGTTGATACAGAGTTGTTAAGGCAGTTTTGAGCAGCTTTAAGTGGGTTTGCTTGGGTTTGCGTGACGGAAAGTGGTGCTAACGTATGGTTAAATGAAAAGGTGCTTACACCGTGTAGGCTTCGCTTACCAGTGTGCAAATCTGCTTAGCATTTCCATTTAAGTAATGCTTACACCTGCTAAGCATAGCTCAACCCTGGTAACCAGTGATCACATTCACATCTGATAAAATATCAGGGTAATGACATATTTAATTAGTGTATTTAATTCCATAACCTTAACATGCATCTATGTGCTGTCATTACAGTAGCAAGGGGTGTGAGTATACTGTATGAAACACCTGAGTATACATGGGTAGTGCCACAATCTTTTCTCTTTGTATGTGTTTCATACTTGGGTAGTATCCCAGGTTATATGCAGTCACACATGCACTTTTAACAGTGCTTTTCCAAATAAAAGTAGATTGCAGATTGCAGTACTGGAACCATAGACCCCTGCATGCAAAGCTGGACTCTGTGTACTGACTATCATGTTCTTGGTGTTTGACCTGCATGTTTTTATGCATCTCCAATCGGATATTCATCTGATATGCTGATATTAACTCTTGACTACTATGATTTAGGACATGTTATTGAGGACTGCTGTCATGTAGTAATGGCGTACCTATCATTTTCAGATGTCTATCTGTCAGAATATTCATCCTAATGCATAACCTGTTAGCTAGCAACTTTCTATCTGTCCTCTGTACAGATGTGCAAATGTCAGGTATTCATCTTGGCTGCTTACAGGCAATCTTTGAGTGACTGACCCTTACATGTTTGCCCAGCTGTCTTATGAATGCCACAGCTAGGTAACCCCACTCTGTATGCACCACATGCCATGGATACCTCAAACAGACTACCATGGTTAATAGAACATGTTGGGTACAGGTCCCTATCCCAGACACTGGCCATGTTATGCAGTATATGTTGCATACATATCAATTGGAGCACCTCACTGGCCCTCTTCAAGAGAAAACCAGAGGAGTGGATGTTGAATTTAACTATCACCCTGGGGATCACTCATGTGGCATCAGTTGATAGATGGACTGCTGACAAATGTCAGGTGGCATTGTACCAGTGTACTCACATGCCCTACTCTTCTCATCTCTCCATGGGCATTAGCCTGGTACACACCTAGGAACACTTGTGCCTATGGTCCTCAGTACTGAGAAATGTGTGTGTGCATTATTGAGTATAACAGTGTCTGTGTGTTTGTAAACTTGTAATTGAAAATCCTCTGAGGGCCTTCTCATCCACAACACCCCCCATTGCTATACTTAGAAATGGCTGCTGCTGTAATTCACATTAAATGTACCTTGTTACACTCTTTACCCTATGGGCTACCTGGAGCTTGCAGTACCAGCATAACACTGTTCTACAAATGGGTAGATAGGCATGGGTTATGACCTGGCAAATGTGTGTATGTGTGTGCAATTGTGTGTGACTCTGCCTATTTGTAGGAGACAGCATTCTGAGGCCACATTCTCCAAATACAATAAAACTTGCCATACATTATAAGGGATGGTGATGTTGCTGATATTAGGAGAGCCATGACAAACCCTCACCCTACTATCCCTGTGGCATGTGCAATAAATGCACATCAGTCACTTTGCTAGACAGGGATCCAGGGAAGTAAATATTGTGGGAAGAAACAGCCAGGGAATTGTTATGACTAGGCTTGTGTAGGCCCTAGGGATGATAGTCTAGTACCAACATATGAACCTATCCCTGTAGTAGCACTGATTAGATAGACAAAGGTTTGTATTGTAGTCCTGGTCAATGCGTGATTTTGGGTATGTCAGAGCATTATCATAGGTTTCAATGAGTATATTATCTGATGTGGGGTGTGGGTGCTGGTTGTACTGTCTTTACACCATGGTACCACCAGTACATGTCCCAAGGTCCACTATATGAGGACTACTGTCACCATCAACCATACAGGTAACTGATTACACTATCCAGCCCAATGATGCATGTGCTGTGTGCAAAAACTCCCTAACAGTATGGACTCACTGACAAGGTAGTTAACACTGCTAAACCCAGGTCTGTCAAATCTGTCTATGACTGTATGTGTTTTTCAATGTGTATATGACAGTATGTCATACTATGTATTGTTCATTAACACACAGTACATCTCCCATTACCATATTGTAGAAGGCCTGGTGATGTTCTTCACTTAACAGGAAACTCGGAATACACCTCATCCTAAAAGCTCTGCGTTGTGTACAATTAAGGCCAAACACATTAGTAGCAATAAGTACCTAGGTAGGGGTTCTACTCTCAGTGTTGCAAAGTAAGTGTGTATGTATGTGAATGGATCTACTTCAGTTTGCAGAAAATATATGTCCCAGGAGATCATTTGTCTGAGAACTAACTAGCAAAAGGTAACATTTCAAAGGAATCATCTTGTGGAAATTCATTCCATTAAAACTAGTAGTGGATGTATAAATGCCCTCTTCCCCACTGTACAGCTGTACAGTGATACTGGAGTTGGTATATATAGTTGGTTGTGGTTGTTGTGGGCACAGCCACCCACATTGGGCTTATTGTTGTGCATATCCCCGCCACTTAGTCTGCTGTTATACTGTACAGTTTATGTTAACAAGTAAAGTAGTTGTTAATCACACTGTGTGTGGTTTTATGCCACTCCACATCCCCAAAGTGGGGGGCTGTGCCACCCACACCAGCACACCCATGTTTACCAACTCCAGGACTGCACTACATTGGGGAAGAGGACATATACCCTGCCAGTACCATCGTCAATGACATTAAACTGGCAGAATGATTATTTACTGATATGATGTTTTGGCAATTTGGTCTTGGTGGAATTACATAGGCCAAAATGAGTTCACTGCAAAATTAAGTACATCCATGTGTACAGTATTCTCTGTGTATTGCACCAACACTAAAGCCTCTGTGTGTGTGTGTGTTATTCACAAACATTTGGTGTGTGCCACCCAGTATACTTACCATTGTCCTCTGTAGAAGAGCTGCTAACATCAGCCACCATCCACTCACCTGTATACTTCCCTCAGATCTATCAGCCATGTGGCACATGCAGTAGCTGTTATACAGACCTGTTACTTGTGTTCAGCTGTACCCAGGATATGACACAGTCAATGTGTCACCACAGTGCCATACTACTTGTAAGAAAGGACAGCAGACCAACATCCTGCTGGCACATAGACACCTGCAACACAAACAGAATACATTATGGAGACCACAATCAGTCAGTGTTAATAACAACTATAATGCATCATGGCTGGACAGCTATAAACCCTGACATGTAAGCTTTAAACATTCCAGCTGAAAACATGTTAAACAGCATTACATTGCAAAACCTTAGTACATTCACCCTGTGCATCAGAACCATATTAGCATGTCCCTGCATTAATGGTATGGATGACAGGGATGTGGCACAGGTATCATCATATGCACAGGGTGTGTTGTGGGTTTGCCAGAGGCCTAGGATGAGCCATTTGGTTGACATTATGTGTGTGCATAATGGTATTTTTATCAATTGGGTTGTGCAGATGTGGTGTGTGTAGGTATGGAGGTGCCCTAGCTGTGTTGGTGTATGTATGTGTGTGTGTGTGTGTGTGTGTGTGTGTGTGTGTGTGTGTGTGCGTGTGTGTGTGTTTGTGTGTGTGTGCGTGCACAGTTCTGCCATGTGGCTGCCCTATACAAGTGTTAGTTGGACAGCTGCAGACCATACATGGCAGGGTGTACAGTTCACCGTCTCTGGCCATGGACACAGGAACTGTGCCTGTTAGGGGTTCCACAGGCACTACCAGGTAGAAGCCCAGATATGGTACTCTCCCCAGATGATGATGACAATTGTTCACTGGATCTGCGTCCCTGTTGGGACTGGCCAGGACCACATGCATGTGGCCTGCTGCATTGTGGTGTGGACAGCACTCCCCCCTGCAGTGCTGGTGCTGGTACTGCCACTACAGGAGCAACTCTGACTTGTTGCATGTCCATGTAGGCCTCCACCTATTGGTGTTGCTGACCTACGTCCATGTGGCCAATGCCCTACTCCCAACACATGCTCTAACACAGACCCCACATGGTTGAGGATTCCCATCATCTCAACCAACTGTCTATCCAGGAGCTCTGCAAAATAATGGTGGGCACCTGCAAGATCACGGATGTTGTCAAGTACAGCAGAATGAGTAGCCCTCTGGAGCCTCAGACTCTGTCTGGTGTAATGTTCCATACATGCCTGTGCCTCCATGACAGCCCAAAACATGCATCTGGTGACACCTACTGTGGCACTTCTGCTAGGGTCAAGATGGCAAGCAGCCCTCCTATGAGCACCCCTGTACATCTGCCTGTGTGGTACCTCACCAGTCATCTGGATATGGCTGCTGTGTACAGACACACTTGCCATAGTCCCCACACTGTCCTGTCCCATGCCACCACCCGCCAACTGTCCCTCATCTATGGCCACTGGTGATGGGGTGGATAAAAGGGGGATGTCAACCGATGACACAGCTTCAGCCCCTGATAACCTTGCCTGTGCCTCACTGTACCTATCATCATTGTCAGAGTTTGTATGGACACTAACATCTGTTTGCCTGCAGGAGGGACCCTGACCCCACCTCGCCACGTGAGAGGGGAAAACAAAAAATGTAATTTAAGGCCTGTATATTATTGCTTACCTCTACACACACTCACACACACACACACACACACACACACACACACACACACACACACACACACACACACACACACACACACACACACACACACTCTCTTACAGGTAAGGTGGCACAAAGATATTACACAGACCTCTCATTACCCAATAGTCAACATGCATGGCATATGGCACTCAGCAGCATGCACTGCAGCTATAGTCAATCCTTGTTACCAACATTATACATCTCTGTGATGCATGAGTTGTGTTAGTAGGTGATGCTCCTTCTCCTGGAACACACTGCACCCATGTACACAGTATTGCTGTGTGCCTGTACAGCAACCTGGCATGTACTGTGCACCATACCTCATGAGCGTACACACCATTGCTGAATGTGTATATGTGGGGCAATTATGTTTGCTCTGTTGCTCACAGCCCCTATGTGTTTTTCCTGATACATACATGGGATGATATGAGGACTGATGTCAATAGTTAATGCCAGACCTCTGATTTACAGATCTCATCATCAGCAGTGCCTGTATGAGCAATACAATCTGATTACACTGACAACCTTCAAAGCTTAATGTGGATATGAGGAGTGTACACACCCTTGTTGCCAGCCTCTTCCATGATATGCAATGGGAACACAATACTGCATATGTTGACATTACACACACCTGATATGTGACATATGACCTGTGAAATCAAATGTAGTATCAAACCAATGTGTTAGTCATGCAGATGCTGAATGAGATGCATACAATATGTGCGTTGCATAAGTGTGCACACCCTGAATACAATGGTTTGTGGCAGCACCTTTTAAGTGAACTAGAGCAGTCACTATTCTTGGAAGGAGTATACTAGCATGGCCCATCTTCACTTGCCATTATTTGGTCATGCCACTCTACAAATTGTATTTATGTATTTATTTATTTATTTATTCCAGTTTGATTACCAGGGAAGTCCACTGGGTCAACATGGCCCATTTTCAGTGGAGGCCTGGGGAGAAAAGCTCTGAGAATGCATTAAAAATATATTACATACAGGATTTCAACACAATCAAGATTTTAGAAAGCATTAAACAGTTTACAGAATACGATTGCAAGGAATACAAGACAGTATGAGAGTACAATTCATATTGAAATTGATTAAAATTGTGCTTTTTACATTAAAGTTATGCTTATTACATTTGCATAGTAAAGCAGTAATTCTTTGAGATTCCTAAACTGAGAGTTAAGGTTGTATAGAATTTACCTGTAGTGAAGAGATACAGGGACGGAGAAATAGCGGTGGTGCTTTGAGTGCATGTATTAGAGATATACATTAGTGCTCAATGTTTACAATATTTACACGTTTTGTTGAGCAAGTATGGTTCTAGGAGTTGAAAGACTGTCTAGTATTTACAAGTTTAGCTGTAGGAGTAGAAGGATTAGGTAGTATTTACCAGTTTTGTTGAGCAAATCTAGCTCTAGGGGTAGAAGTAGTAGAAGTAGTTAAGTAGAGGGATAAAGCTGCAAGAGATTGCAGGGAGAGATTGATATAGTTGTAGGAATATGTCTATAAGAGGAGGATAGGGCAAATGTGTCAGAATGAGGAGACTCATACTAGAAGTGGTCCAAGATTAAGTAGGGAGGAGGCAGGAGCATTTCCATTTAGTAGACAGGTGTTTGAAAAGTAGGGCCTTGAAATTTTTGGTGTTTGGGGTGGATCTTAGTGAGGAAGGAAGGGAGTTCCATTTTTTGCCCAGGGCATAGGAGAGGAGTAGCTGGCTGGCAGGATGTTTAGGTTTGTGGATAGAAATTAAGTTCTGATGTTCAGATCTAAGGGCTATGTTGAGAATATAAGGTGGAAGGTTATTAGTTAGAGCAGGGCATTTTGTAGGATAAAATATGAGTGAGTGTGCTATGGAGAGTTGTAGGTAATCTAAGTAGTTTGGTAGTTCTATCCAGTTCAGGGATTGTAGGGTGAGGCAGTGATGAGTGGAGTTTTTGGGTTTGGAGGCAAATTTAGAGACTTTATTGTAGCAGCTTTCTACTTTAGAGGTGGTAGAGGAAGACAGGTTGGTTAGGAGAGGTGCACCATATAGTAATGAAGGAAGGAGAAAAGTAGAGGCCAGAGTGTGCCTAGTTGTGTTTGAGAGAAAGTGGTTGTTCATATACAACATACCTAGCTTTTGGTGTTTTTTTATGTTTTGTTGTACATGTATATCGAACTTTAGTTGTTCATCAACAATTATGCCGAGAAGTTTAATGGAAAGGACGACTTCTATTGGTGTGTTTGTTTGGCTGAGGATTTTGAAGTCACTTTTATTGAAGGAGTAGTTCTTAGCGGGTGAGAATAGAAGAATTTTGGATTTGCTAGCATTAAGAGAGAGGTTGTTTTGGTGCATCCAGTTTTCAGTTTTTGAGAAGGCAATTTGGGTTTTAGACAGCAGTTCAGGGAGGTTTGAGGCAGAGCAGACTAGGGTTGAGTCATCTGCATAGTGAATTATTTTGGTGTCAGGAATAGCAGTCTGAAAGTGGGATACCAGTGGGGGTGGGAAAGAAGGAAGAGATGGTGTTTTTCCATTTGACAGCCTGAGATCTGTCCGATAGGTAGCTGTAGAACCAGGAAAGAGTTTTAGGTGAGATGTGAAGGTTAGAGAGATGGTAAAGAAGATGGTTGTGGGAGATAGTGTCAAAAGCCTTGGACAGATCAAGTAGAACAGTAGAAACTAGCTGCCCTGAGTCTCAGGCTTTATTAACAGTATCTAAGAAAGAGATTAGGGCCGTATTGGTCCTGTGGCCAGTGTGGAAGCCATGCTGGGTGGGTGTGAGGAGGTTATTTTGGGTCAGTAATGGCATAAGTTGGAGGTAGATGCACTTTTCAAGGATTTTAGAGATAGGGGAGAGTAAGGCAATAGGGCAGAAGTTTGAGATGCAGGCATTTATTCCTCCCTTGTGGAAAGGGAGAATGAAGGCTGAGCGCCAGAGCTTGGGGATGTAGGATTCTTTTATTGATCTGTTTATAATGATACTGATTGGGAGAGTGATACCATCTGCAGCAAGTTTTAGATAGGATGAGAGGATGTTGTCAGGTGCATTAGAGCATGACCTGAGTTTGGATAGGAGTTTTTTTTATGAGAGTTGTAGAGACAGGTTTGAGCTCAAATAGAGGAGGATGATTCTTTGGTGGGATTGGCGGGGAGGGTGAGGTTAGCTGGGTTATTGTTGGGAAAGGATTTAGTGAGAGCGAAAATGGTTCTGATGAAGAAAGAATAGCCTAGTTCAAGGTCAGTTTTGCTTGGGTTGGGGCAGGGATTTTTTTTTGAGCCTGGATGGAGAAGTGAGTTTATAGATTTCCAGAATTGTTTAGGATTATTACGGCTGTTAGACTGAGGTTTAATGTAGTACATTTTTTTGTCTTTGTTGATTAGCTGTTAAGCAAGGTTACAAAGCTGTTTGTATTGAAGTAATGTGCTGGGCAGGTTGATTTTTTTGGTGAAGTTTCCATAGTTTGTCCCTTTGGTGCATAATTTGTTTGATCTCTTTGGTAAGCCATGGAGCTGTGTTATTTTGATCATTTTATTTCATGGGGGAGCTACAGAGTTTAAAGTATCAAGGAAGACAGTGTTGAAATGGTCTATAGCTTTATCATGGGGTAGTGTGTTCAACATATGCCAGCTCATTTGTTTGAATAAATTAGAGAAGGTAATGGGGGTTGAAGTTGCTAAGGTTGTGAGTTTGGATAAGTTGATGCTGGTATGGGGAAGAGCTAGTAGAGTGATGGCTAAAGGCAGGGCGATGGTCACTAATGGTATCAGGAATTGTGCCAGAGTTGGTTACTCTGTTATGGTTAGAGACAAGACTCCATTCTAAGGTGGATCCTGGGGGATTAGTTTTGTTAGGTCGGGTGATAGTGAGGATTGTCTGAGTGAAATTGTAGAGATTGATGGATAGGGAGGGGGGGGCAGTTGAGTTTGTTCCAATCGATATTTACATCTCCTAAGATGTAAGTTTCATAGTTGATTTTTGTGGAAGCCCATAGGAGAATTTCTTCAAGTATTGATATATTATTTCCAGGGGAGATATAGAGGGCAATGAAGAAAATATTTTTGTGCTTGTTTAATTTTAGTAGTCCAGCGGTTAGTTCAGTGTTCTGGAATTGTGGGATTGGAATTTTGAGAGGAATTAAGGTGAGACGATTAGAATAGACTAGGGCAGAGCCGCCACTTTTTTATTAATTCTGTCATTTCTGAGCATATGAAAACCTTGGGGCAGGATTTCTGAATCAGAGATGGAAGGTTTGAACCAGGTTTCAGACATATCTAGGATGTCAGGTTGATATGGCTTAGCCAGGAGTGAAAAAGGTGAGATTTATAACTAAGACTTTGAGCATTAATTGTAAAGATCCTTAGGGTATTATGTAGGGTGGAGAGGGTTATGGGATTATTGGAGTTGTTACATGTAATGGGACCAGGATTAGGATGGATGTCACTTGCTGGCATTAGTAGGTAGAGGGAGACATCCTTTTGGCATTTAGGTTTGCAAGGTGTAGGTTTGGGAAGGTTATAAATTAGAGTAGGAGACACAATCTTGGCTTTAGAGGAGAATATTTTAGGATGGAATATGAGCAGAGGATTTGTTTGAATGAGGGAAGGTGAGATAGAGTGGAAATGAAAGGCAAAATGACACTAGGGAAGAGTGTGTTTGGAGGTAGTTTTTGTTGGAAGTATTAGGCAGGTATGGGAGGAATAAGAGGTAGCTTGGTGTAAGGGAATTAGGAAGAGAAGAAGGAGGTAGGGGGCTTGGGAGTAGTGGTGACTTAAAGAGAACATGTTAGAGAAGAGAGAGAGATAGGGAGGTAAGGATTATGACGAGTGAGAAATATTGACTTTAAATGGTATCGAAGGTTATAACCGAGAATAATGTGTAGTTAATTAATAGAGGTATTAAGGGAGTTTAGGGACGGGGAAGTAGGGCTTTCAAGTTATATTGGGAATTGAGTAGTGTAGGGGAGGGTATAAGTTAAAGGGTGGGAAGAGAGTGTAGGAGTGCATGAGGAAAAGATTTATGTGGGAGAGGTAATGAGGAGAGGAAAGGTATTTGCTAATTGGGATGTGGGGGTGTGGTAATGGGAGAATAAAGCTAAGAGCAATGGGGGCGGGTGAGAATTGGGGGCAGGGTAGGGGAGCGGAATGAGGCCACAGGGCAAATGGAGCGAGAAGAGCCAAAGAGGTGAGTGCAACAGAAAAAGTATCAGCTAAGTGCAGTTTGATAGCTATAGTAGAACAATTTTAACTGCAGGTGCCAGGTAAGGTAGAGTAGGTAGACATTTCAAGAGGGTATTGTAGAGAAAAGGCTGTTTATAATTTAATGAAGTTAAAATGTCAGCTAGCTCTTAGAAAGATACTAAAAACCAGTAGGAAAATGTTTATAATTTAGTGAAGTTAAAGTTCTGCTAGTAAGGAGAGAGCTAAGAAGCTAGGGGTTGTATAGGCAGAGACTGCCACCTAGTGGAGAAGAGTAATAATTAGCAGGGGAATGACCGAATCCATTGAAGAGTGTAGTAAGTTCTGGGTTGGGGAGAGCTTAGAAGGGGGAGGGGGTAAACCGGTCTGCAGTAGGCTGCTGGAGTGCACACAAGGATGTCAGACTTAAAAATAGCACAGCTAGTTTTCAGTAACTAATTTCCTTGTTTTAAACACATACATTAGCTCAATCTTGTAGGGGGAACTCCTTAGAGGTTTTTTTCAGTGTGCCAGGCTAGCAACTGGGATTCAGGTGACCTCAGGAATTAATCAGAAGAAATCCCCTTTTACTTACATGCAGGGTGGTAGGACCCAGGGCTGAAAGTACTGTAGGTGAAAGAGAGACAATACAGAAATTAGTTAAAACTGCAGATGAGGAAAATGAGAGGAGAGGAGGAGAGAATGAGAGTAGTGTAGAAATTTAGGGGGCAGAAGGGAAGGTGTAGCAGAATGCAGTGGTTAGAGACTAAGTTAGAAAACAGGTGAAGATTGAGTCTTTAGTGTCAAGTGAAAGGGAGATTGTTAGAAGAGAGTAGAAACAGACAGGTGGAGGAGAGCAAGAGAAAGTAAGGCTAGAAGCAGTAGTATTAGAAAATGAGAGTTTCAATTAAAACTATTTCTCTACTATTTCATTAAGCAAAACATCAAACATTTGACATCTAAGTGTATATATAGGAGACTCTAACACAATTTGTGAGGAGAGGTAGTAACACTGTAGAGTGCTTATTATAGTCAAAGGCAGGCAGGGAGATGACGGTCCCATAGAGACTACAAAAAGTGTTCTAGTGCAGTGACAAGCGCAAAATTCTACAAAATAAGCAATGCAGAAATGTCACAGAAATAGTGTAACATCAGTACAGAAATAATGTGCAGAAACAGCATTGGTACCAACTGAAAAGTCACATTGTCCTCAATAAGCACTTAACACAGAATAAATTATCTGCAGTAATTGTAGAATATTAATTCACTGTGCTTCAATAACAATAAGTGTTCTAAGGTGCACTTTTAGCTGGCAGGGAGCTTTTGTAGCTTATAGGAGTTCAAAACGCAAGAAGAATTATTAGATAGCACCAGTGAAGTAGCGTAATAACAATAAGCATTCTAAGGTGCACTTTTAGCTGGCAGGGAGCTTTATTTAGGTTACTGGAGCCCAAAATGCAAGAAGAATTATCAGATAGCACCAGTGAAGCAGCATAATGAAGGTGATAATAAGAGGCACTCTGCGAGGAGCTTTAGAATGCCTTGGGGCGTTTTAGGGCTTTACACACATAAAACATGAGAAATGCATGTCCTTTAAGCCTCAAACATTTGTTTAGGCATCAGGCTTAGAGCGAGAGTAACAGCTGTGCTTGATAAGTAGCGTTCTACAACCTGGTGAAACCAGGCGCTCAGCTGAGTCACAGGGAAAGCGTGGTATGATTCTGAAATGAATCAGCTGTTCTGAGGAGCGCTTCTAGTAAGCAAGCTTCGTTTATGCAGAATTAACTAATAGTATTGCTGTGAGGCCACGAGGTGGTCTTGTGCACATGCCACAGGGAAAAGTAGCAGGTATGCTTGCTAAGGGACATAGTACTATTAGTTGCTATTGCAGGTATTCAGTGCTAGAAAGTAAAGTAACAGCTGGGTCAGATGGAAGCATGGGAATCATACTGAAAGGGCAGGTGATTTGTAAGAGCACTTTTATAAGTGCACTCCTCAATAAATAATGCTGTAAAAGCCTCTAATATAAATTAATCTAAGTACAAGCTCTCCTTAGACGCAGTGCACATTAATAATGCTATGAAGGCCACGAGGTGGCCTAACTGCGCACATCAAATGAGAAATAGTAGCACAACCACAAATGGGGATTTACACCACTACAAACCTATTTTCCAGGTTATTCTTTAAAGCAATAGCCTAATGCAGCAAGGAAAGCTGTTTTCAGGGGCACTATGCTAATTGTATGTACTGCAGAAGGAGCTGGATTACCAATCAAATTAAATTAGATGCCTATACTGATGACTATGGTGAGCAGGAATAAAACATAGAGAAGCACTGTAGGGAGGACAGTAATAATCTATGTAGCTTTAGACAGACACATAAACAAGCATTTGAGCATGTATTCAGACAAGAAAATTATGTTATCCAGGTAATAATAATTAGAGTTGCAAGCAAAAAAGCAAGATAAATCTTTAATTTAGCAATAATAAGAACACAACTAGAATTTATACAGCTTAGTACAACATCGTTAAATAGACCTACCAGTGTGCAGGTTGGGCAGGCCGGACCGCAGGACCAGGGTGGAAAGGCTGTGCATGCTTGGTTGAGGGATTCAGAAATGGCACCACAGCTGAAGGGAGGTAGAAGTAACTTCTGGGAGGAGCCTAGTGGGGGAGGGGTAGCTAGAGGATACTTCTGATTGGCTTAGGGGATGGCAATAATGAGTGAGGCACAGGTAAGGGTGATGTCACCATAAGGGGGAAGTCAAGAAAGAAAGAGGTGAGTGCAGTAGAAAAAGTATCAGCTAACTGTAGGTTGATAGCTATAGTAGAACGATTTTAACTGCAGGTGCCAGGCAAGGTAGAGTAAGTAGACTTTTCAAGAAGGTATTGTAGAGAAAAGACTGTTTATAATTTAATGAAGTTAAAGTGTCAGCTAGCTCTTAGAGAGATGCTAGAAACCAGTAGGAAAATGTTTATTATTTAGTGAAGTTAAAGTTCTTCTAGCTCTTAGAGTGATACTAGAAACCAGTAAGGGGAGAGCTAAGAGGCTAGGGGTTGTATAGGCAGAGACTGTCACCTAGTGGAGAAGAGTAATAATTAGCAGGGGAATGACCAAATCCATTGAAGGGTGTAGTAAGTTCTGGGTTGGGGAGAAATTAGAAGGGGGAGGGGGTAAACAGGTCTTTGGTAGGCTGCTGGAGTGCACACAATGAGATTGGACTTAAATAAAGCACAGCTAGTTTTCAGTAACTAATTTCCTTGCTTTAAACGCATACATTAGCTTAATCTTGTAGGGGGAACTCCTTAGAGGCCTTATACTTGATGGAAGGTGTGTACTCCAACTCTGCTGAATTGCAAGGTCAGCTCATGAGCACAACCTTTTGTAGGTCACACAGTGCCTTCACTATTGCTGTGGAGTCAGGGTTATATCTGACACAATTCATTACCTTGACTGTGTTCAGATACAGCCATTCTAAGCGAGCTTTGGATGTATGCTTCAGTTCATTGTTGTGTTTCAGGATGACACCACTCCCCATCCCCAGCCCTATTGCAGATGCTTGACAACTATGGGCCACAAGTGAGTGTTATTTTGCAGTGTTTCAAATTCAGAATGCCATGTCTACCAGTCTAGTCCCTGCTAATGAACAGCAAACATAAAGTTGTACACTAGCACCAGCAAGATAAAAATGGGGATGATGGACCTGAGGTGGAATGACGTTTTGCTTGTGCACCACATGTATCTTTATTAATATTGTCTGTAGGTTTCAGCCTTGGTCTCGGTACACCATTACACATTGCAACACATGCCTTTGGGAGACGTGATGTTATGCATATGCTACCTGTAGAGAGCCCTGGATGATGTTTCCTGTGGAACAACTCTTCCATCTGATTACCCTAACCCATAGGCCACACTTAAGCAGATTCCAGGCAAGTGTCGACACAGCTGCTGCACAGGCAGTACTTGCTAGACATTCCTGCAAGTCCCTCAGTGTTGCTGCATGTTTCTGGGCAGCCTCCCTGACCAGTTTGCAACATGTGTTGTCATCTGTCTTGGATGGGCATCTGTTTATTTTCTACATTAATCTTGTCCCATACTTCATACACACATACATGATGTCTGCACTGTTTGCCATGGTATATGCAATAGTGAGGTAAGGCTACTTCTCCCACTCCTGAGTGCTACCTTTCAGATATGGGATCCATTCCATGGTTTGTAAGATGTGTGCAAGCCACGGCTGCCTCTGTTGCAGGTGAGTGGGCAAATGTCATGGACATGCTTCTTGGGGAACAGACCATTACTTGGTGTGATATTGAGGCCCTCTACTTGATGGAAGGTGTGTACTCAAGAAGAGTGAATGCTATCAGTACCTCACAAGCTGCCTCCACAATATGTTATTTGGAGTGTGTGTATGGCAAATTCTTCAGAGCTCTCACTGTTTGTCGGCCAATAAAGGATATTTGGCAGAATTACTACTATTGTTTGGGATTCTGTTTATTACTATTGTATGCTGGTGGTGCTGGAATATCATTTTATGCTTAGTATGTATATATATATATATATATATATATATATATATATATATATATATATATATATATATATATATATATATATTTATATATATATTTATTGTTCCCCTTCACAAGATTGAATGGATGGAAGCTTGAAATTCATAATCTCGAGACCAGAATCTCGAACTTCCATTCACTCAAAATTGTGAATGGGAGCCTTAGGTTTAAAAAAATGAAAAGTTAACTTACCTTATTGCAGGGGGCCATTTCCCCCTGTACCCTAGCAGTTTAAATGTGAATGTTCCGTGACTGCACTATAGCGGAGGAATGGAAAATCTTCCGTTTTGTGCTTACGCGTATAACGCGGAATGGGAGATTTCCCTTTCCTTCACTACAGTGCAATCTCAGAGGTATATTTAAGTAGGGGGGTGTGGGGGTTGCGAAAACATTTGAAAGGTGGGGTTTTTTTGTTGTCCCTTTCATATGTTCAAGTTTCTCTAAATTCGAGATTCTGGTTTCGAGTTTATGACTTTCGAGTTTAGAGACATTTGATCATATCAAGGGGAACCATATATATATATATATATATATATATATATATATATATATATATATATATATATATATGCATATATGTGTGTGTGTGTGTGTGTGTGTGTGTGTTTGTATATGTATCATTAGAATGTTTGGTGCTCCCACATTATACATTCCCTGTGGTAGACTTACTGTTCTGCATGATATGTTACAGAAATCATCACCATATCTTTCAGCTGAGATGGCTTACTGGTAACTTGTGGTGGCTATGTTGTGCAGGGTCCTGGGTTCAAGGCCTGCAAGTGCTGGTTATTTTGTTGCAAGGCAGAACAGTTCAGTTGTGGAGGAAGGGATAATGGCAATAATTACAAGAGATCTCTATTTTGGGCCCCTTCACCCCCATTTACAGTGCCTTTGGTCAGATGTTTTGCAATGAGAGGTTCAGAGTGCGGATCCGATGTCCGAATGCTATATATATACAAGTATTTAAATAGGATAGTTGGGTTTTGCTAATTTTGCACATGGTGTAAGTTAGGGTATTTGTTTACATGGTGCACTGTCTCCTTTAATACGTGACTGCTGTGGCAGTTCACGTATATAATCCGGGTCCTTGGCAGCTAGTATTCGCACACTGAAGACGCTGCGAGCGAAACCGGCCACCGGTCTGTGTATTTAAGGGCTGTTTTGATTAATAAACAGTTCGAACTCTGCTGATTGTGGATTTTTTATACGTTTGGAGTGCTGGATTTATTTGTGGATTACATGTTGAGGTCCGTGCACCTGTTTTTGGTTCCGCGCATTCATGTTGTTTGGGAACTTGTGTTGTTGGGATGCTGGAACTTTCCCTAGATGATCGTCTTCATTGAGAAGGGCCTGGGGACCGTTTGGGACTATAAACTTTGATACTAGTACGTGGAGGTACAGATTCAGGTAACAACTTTACATTATCAGCAGATGATTTGATCATTAGTGCATTATTTTATTAAACAGCCTTAATATGGCTCAAGGAAACGAATTTTTATGCTATATAAAGAGCCTCACGGCTGATAAGGATGACAGTGCCTGTTTTATTGGGCAGAAAGTGAATAAAACGGTGATTAATGAACCTAACAAACCGATACAAGTAGTGGAGAGCTTCAAAGAACTAACAGAAGCTTCTAAGCGTGTCCGCTCATGTGTTTGGCATTGCAAGCTACTAAAGGCCTATTTATCTACCAAAATTATTCCAAGGGGATTACGGGTTTATGTAGAACCTGGTTTAGGCAACAATGATACAGTCTTTATGAAGAAATGGAGATCTATACAGGCTACCGCTTCTTATATGTTTATACAGTTGTTGGTGGAACATTATGATAGTCAATTGCCAGATTTGTTGGCACAACTTGAGCAGTGTTTTGAGACTACACAGCAATATACTAATACCTTGGAATATAAAGAATTGTATGCCAAATACATAGGTGATGTGGACAAGTACAATCAAGAGCTGGCTAAGAGAAAGATGCAGAAATACCAACGTGATGTTTCAGATTTCCAACAAGCTAATATGTATAGCTGGAAAAAACAGAAAAAGGGTGTTAGATTTACAGAGGAGAAACAGGTCCCCAGGCCCAAAAGAAAAAGGGTGAAATCTATATTAAGGAGAAGGGAAACTACCACCAGTGGTTCTGAATATTCTTCAAGTATGTCTAATACGGATACTGAACCAGAGATGGGAGAATTACCTGATATACCATCACCAGTCAGCAAAAGATACAAGATCCCTTTAGACGGGCAGGGAGGAAACACCGTGGACGTGGATGTAGAAGTACAACGAATTTTCCAGGATCAGTTCCAGCAGCAATAGACTTTGGGACTTTAATAAACAGTGAAACTGATAATGATTTAAATAATTTGGTCATTAACCTTACTAAATTTGAGTTCTCCTCCAGTGAATTCAGTGTGCTGAATAAAGGCCTTGGGTTTATACCATCTTTTTTTGTCTCGCACTTTGATATTGTGAATGATGTTAAAAACTTTTGTAGACAGTTAAATTTGAAGTATTTTTTTGCACAAAAACATGCATCATGTAGTGTATTAGGTTCTGAAGGTTTTAAGTTTAAAAAATCCCAGTTCAACCCACCCTATCACAGTACTATTAAAACATTTGAGCAGATTGTTTTGAATGATTTACATGTCAATCAATCTAATATTTTCAACATCTGTTCACATAATTTAAGTACTGAGGAACGACAGGCTTTAACTAATTTGATTAACAATCAAGATATAGTTATTGTCGGAGCTGACAAGGGCGGTGCAGTTGTTATCTGGGAAAAACTACACTATTTGAGTGAAGCAGGTAGACAGTTAAATAATACTGAATACTATTTACGTTTAAATTCAGATCCTATTCAACAACATAAAGAATGGATTGATGCTTTTCTGGAACAAGCTTATTCCAGGCAAATTATTAGTCTACAATTGTTGAAACAGTTACAAGTAAAGCACCCTATGACACAATATTTCTATATGCTTCCAAAAATACATAAGAGCATTATCAACCCTCCTGGACGCCCGATTGTGGCAGGTAGGGGTTCTTTGACTGAACCGCTTTCTGAGTACCTTGAATATAGGTTAAAGAAATTGTTAAATTTTGTTAGTGCACGTATAAGGGACACACAGCAATTTTTGGCCTTGATTGATGAGATGCAAGTTACTCAAGAACAATTTTTGGGCACATTAGATGTACAATCTTTGTACACTTCTATACCTCATGATGGAGGCTTGGAGGCAGTGAAATATTGGATGTCACAGTCAGGCTTATATTCTAGGTTAGAACAAGAATTTCTTATACAATTGCTGCAGTTGGTATTAGAACATAATACCTTTACTTTTGATGGGGCCTGGTATATACAAACTAAGGGAACAGCTATGGGGGCTACTTTTGCCCCAACCTATGCTGATTTATTTATGGGATATCTAGAAATGCTTTATATCTACTCCATGCCAGTTGGCTTTAAAGAATCATTAGTGATGTGGAGGAGATACCTGGATGATTGTTGGATAGTGTGGGGGGGCAGTTTTGCACAATGGGAGCAGTTTGTATTATATCTGAATTCCAATAGATTTGGTATCTATTTCTCTGGCATAATAGACAAAAGGGAAGTCCAGTTTTTGGATGTTAAAGTTGGCAAGAATGATGAAGGTTTGTTATATACAGACCTTCATAGGAAGCCTTTTTCTCGAAATGGATTTCTCTATGCGGAGAGTTGTCATCCCCCCCATACTATCCAAAATATACCAAGATCCCAGTTCAGGAGAATTAAAAAGATCTGTTCCTCAGAAACAAACTTTGAGCATCAGGCAGTGGATTTAAAGCTTAGATTCCACAATAGGGGATATAATAAACATTTGGTCCAACAGGCTTACAATGAAGCAAGGGCAATTGATAGAACAACATTATTGGAGGATTGTCAACATAAGGATGACAATAAATTTATTAGATTTATAACAACATATGGTAGTAATGCTTATTGTATTAGAAGAGTACTGGCTGAACATTGGGATATATTAAAATCTGATCAATTTTTTTCACAATATGTAGATAACCAGTGTCATTTTGGTTATAGAAGAGGCAAAAATTTGGGACAACATTTCTCAGCTTTTAAAAAAGGAGGTGTGAGATCTGTTATGCATTCAGCTACTGTGGGGAGTACTTTTTGTGGTGATTGCAAATATTGCAAAATAATGGCCAAAACAAAATCTTTTACTTCAGTTAATACCAAAAAAGTTTATGATATTCGTTGTCTTATAACCTGCAATACAACATGGTTAGTATATATGGCGGTTTGCAAATGTGGTGCTTTTTATGTGGGGCAAACTTCTTGTACTTTCAAGCAAAGAATTGCTCTGCATATTAGTGACATTAAGTGTCAACGGAATAGAAGTGCCCTCTATAAGCATATATTGGTACATGAGACTGCCCATTTTATCTTTATAGGATTGGATGTGGTATCCACACAGATTACTAATGAACAAAGAAAACATGATATGTTAACACAAAAGGAGCGCAGATGGATAGTTAATCTGGGTGCTCTATTTAAGCCAGGCTTAAATGACCATTGGTAGCTCAATTAAATTTGATAGGTTGTGTGGGTTTGTGGATATATGTGTGTGTATTGTTGCATATATTTATATATGCTTATGAGGGTGAGTGCATGTTTAAGTGTATTTGGTATATATACATATGTATGCATGTATTTATGTGCATATTGTGGTTGTTCCAGTGGTATGCAGGTTATTTGGGAACTTCTTAGAATCCATAGTATTCCTTTATTTAATTCTGTAACATTTCGGTATACAATTCAATTTCATATATTGAAATATGTTATTTGTAATAATATATGGTAATAAAATAAAGGGGTTTTTCACTTGAATTTTATAGTTCTATATAAGTATTTAAATAGGGTAGTTGGGTTTTGCTAATTTTGCACATGGTGTATGTTAGGGTATTTGTTTATATGGTGCACTGTCTCCTTTAATACGTGACTGCTGTGGCAGTTCACGTATATAATCCGGGTCCTTGGCAGCTAGTATTCGCACACTGAAGACGCTGCGAGCGAAACCGGCCACCGGTCTGTGTATTTAAGGGCTGTTTTGATTAATAAACAGTTCGAACTCTGCTGATTGTGGATTTTTTATACGTTTGGAGTGCTGGATTTATTTGTGGATTATATATATATATATATAGTTTACTATCAAAATGTCGATCCTTACTCGCGAATGTATATCGAAACCGAAGTTCGAACGATAACATCGATCTCAAAAACAATCTGACGGTTTTAACATGGGTGAGGTAGGTGTTCAGTGTTATTCCAAACTACAAACATCTCCCTACCGACCCATGTTAAAACCGTAGATTGTTTTTTGTGACTCCGATGGTACTGCTTTCGACCTTCCATTTTCGATTATACGTAATTCGCTGGAGTAAGGATCGACATTTAGATAGTAAACCTATATATATATATATATATATATATATATATATATATATATATATATATATATATATATATATATATATATATATATATATATATATATATATAGTATAATGTCTACATACATACATACATGTGTGTGTGTGTGTGTGTGTGTGTGTGTGTGTGTGTGTGTGTGTGTGTGTGTGTATGTATATATATATATATATATATATATATATATATATATATATATATATATATATATATATATATATATATATATATATATATATAAATAAATACATTTTCCCTACTGTTCAATGGCTGTGCTGCATGATGTTTGAGAAAACTTCACACATATCTGCAGCTCTGATGGCTTAGAGGTAAATTGCTGTGGATAGGGTGTGCAGGGTCCTTGGTTTGAGACTTGCAAGGGCTGATTATGTTGTTGCTGGGCAGAACAAGGCTGTTGGATACAGAGTGATTAAGGGACTTTTAAGCAGTTGTAAACAGGTTTGCGTGATGGTAAGCAATGCTAACTTCCGGTTAACTATGCTTACAGACAGGCGGAAAATTGCTTAATCTGTGTAGGCATTGCTTAGCGCCATGCAAACAGGCTTAATCCCTCTTACTACTGCTTAAAAGTGCTTACTCCCTCTTACCACCATGCTAATTTCTTTAAAAGAATAGAAAAAGGTGTGATAGGAAAGTGGTGAAAAAGGAGACACAAAGAGGGAAAGGCAATAGGGAAACTAGCTAGGGATGTGCAGGACAGGTGTAGGGAAGGTCCATAGCTGTCCATTTCTTCTACAGCAACAGCTGTGCATATGTACTGAATTTGGAGGTATATTTGGACACTCAAACCCCTGAGAGGGGTGAGGACAACAATAATGTGTTGTGAAGCCAATTAGACCAGATTACATGTGTCCAGTGGACATGTGTGTGAAATGGACAATTATGTATGGAGCAAAATTTTTTTTGGGAACAGATTGCCCTTTTTTTTAAGGTGAGAGTGGGATGTTGTGGAAGGATAGTAGGTATATTTGGGGAGCTGCCTACGCATCAGATCCCGGACCTGACTTCGGGTGACAGGATCCTGTCTGCACCTGCTCCTAGGGGGGGCAAGCCCCAACCCCTGTGGCAGTTCCACTCGAAGGTGGTGCAGAACCAGAGGACAAGGAGGTCCCAGGGTGGGTCTCAGACATGCTGGGGCCCGGTGCCATGGCCAGATGAGGTGGGAGAGGTGGATCCGCTGGGACCGGCCTTCCCAAACATGCTATGGTGCTGCAGTTTTAGAACATATGTGGGTTAGTAATAGTCAACACAATCCAGGATTAGTTATAACAGCCTGCATAGATATTCCCATTAACCCAAAACACCAGATTTGGAACAGCTGCATAGCAAACAGAATACATGCATATATGGAACCACAGTGGCCATTATAACAGCATGCAGGTTACATTGATAGCAACAGGCAGCCAATGATAGTGTTTCAATATGGAACATTAATAGAAACACATTTCAATATTTGTTGAACAATAGGACATATGTCCCAACAGTAGGTTTGGTGTAAACATACCCATTGATTTGTGTGTTTAGATTATTGTTGCAGTACTCACAACTTTAATGATCATTGCTTAATCATTACTCTACAGGATTATTACAATACCCTATGGCCTTGGTTTGGGTAGTGGTATGTTTGTACACAGTGTATACTTCAACTGTCTTATAGCTAAATTCTACATCTCTTACCTGGTAGACCTATGGAGGGAATGTTTGTTAACACTACCTAACTGTTTCTACACATATTCCCAGATTCCTAGTTAATATTATGCACATACCTCTCACTCTCTTAATGCACACACTCTAGACAAAGCCTGACAACATGGGAGTATAAATAGGGACATATTTTGAATATTGCTCTTATAAACTTGGAGAGTTGCTAGAGTAACAGGATGTGTTTTCATATACATTTTCTGATGGATTTGAGGTCTGAAAATCAAATGTATGTCATTACTTAGTGACTACAATTGTGGAATCATCCCAGTGATTTGCCAGGGAGACAGAAAAACAGGCCAAAATATGAGCCAATTATCTAGATATTCCGCAGAAATCTGTACAGTTGAGAGGTATGATTATGCATACAGCTTACTACTACCACTCCCAGGATTCGAACCATGGGTGTGTGTGCTAAAAAATACAACAACTTGAGTTTCATCAGAGTGAGCTATTTAGAAACTGCCGTTTGTTCCTTCAGTGTTTTATGTCTAAGTCTCTCTTGGTTGTACAATCAAACCTTGTACTTATAACAGTCTTATACAGACATTCTTAGGCATATTTTTTCTCTAGCACAGTGTGGGTAACAGTGGTTAACACATCACTATTCAGAGACTATTCAGAAACTGCAAGACTAAATGGCATACAATACCAGAGTAAACACAACCAGTCCAGGGTTTAGAACTTTATTGCCAGGCAGTTACAGTTTTATTGAAATATCACCTATATGGGACTATTTCTGTCATATTGTCTGGTTTATTCAGTACAACCCATACACAGTTTTTATACTGTCTAATGATTTTCTACTACTTTATATTTATTTGGTATAACTACTACAAGCCGGATTGTTACTCACCAGCCTTGCAACACAGCCTTTGCAACATGCTGGCATGGGCTTCCTGATTCACAGCCTGCTCAGCTCCAGCTGTAAAGGGAATAGAGAAATATTTAGGCATACCTATCCATTACATACACAGGCTGGACTTTGGTAAACAGTTATTGATATGAATACTTACACACTGCTGGGATATCACCCTGCTGCCTTGCTTCTTTGACCCACTGGTCCAAGACCTCCCTCTTTCTCTGCTTCAAGTCAGCATAGTGGTGCCAGACCTGATCACCAGTTCGAGGGAAACCAGTGGCACTGGTGAGATCACAGGTGAGATGGTCCCAGTCTTCCGCTTTATATTGGGAGCCCTGGTACTGGCCCTGCAGCAGTCTGTTATCATGGTTATTTCCACAAATTGTTCTGGTACTGGATGGCAATGCACAATAACTCCTCGGCTTGGACAGTAAAAACAATTTATTGCGAGCCAGAAATAAAGGAAATAATTGATAAACTCCACCAACACATGCAGTTCATACAGTTAAGCGCTTTCATTTGACTAATGCAGACTTCGTCAAAACTACCACAGGTAGTTCTGCATCAATTAAATATACTTTTAGGTGCCAAACAATGTTCCCATTTAAAACTTTAAAGGTATATCCATTTAATTCATTCATATGAATGAAAATAAAAGTGAAAATACATGACTTAGACTGTCCCTATTGTTGCTACAAATACTTACAACAAATACTTTTGTACAGAAACATTTATAAAAACATCCATACATATATATTGTATTAAAATATGAATATGAATAAAATATACAATATGATAACATATAAATAATACATCTCATTATTAATAAAATAACCATAATGAACCCTAAAAAATCATAATGAACCCTAAAAAATCATGGGGGTTGAATATTAACCACCTATTAAGCAAAAGGAACTAAGCCAAACACAAAAATGGTTTGATGCTTATATAGTCATTAATACCTGGGAGCCTGGTGGCATCAGTGAGTATCTGCCATTTGCTCTCTTTCATAGCTAATAGGGCTTTAACATTCCCACTATATGCTGTAATACAAACCTGATCTATAATAGCAAATTTAAAATGATGCGTGTCCCCACTTTTTAATACATGTCTATAAAGGGCATTCTTCTTATCTTTGGTCCTAATACAATAAAGATGGTCATAAATATGTCGTCTCAGCTGTCTCTCTGTTTTTCCTATGTAAAACGCTGAACATGTGTCACATGTTGCTATATAGACAACGTATTTAGTATTGCAATTACCTGCCCTACATCGTACATATGTCTTATTGAAATTATCCAATTTAAAACCCGCTATTTCATTGACAGTACTACACTGATTACATGCTCCACATTTGCTGGTTCCTTTAGCCGTCACCTTTGTTTCATGTGTTTTAGATTCCAAAATCCTTTTAAGGTTGAAACCTGTCTTATAAATAAATTTATGATAGGTACCTAAAACCTGAGCTAAGTTGTCGTCCATTATCAAGTTCCAATGTTGCCTTATAATGTTCTCAATATACTGAACTACTGGAGAATACATTAGCATACAAACCCTATGAGTATGGTCCACTGTTGCTTTATTCACCTGTGGTGGAACTTCATGTATTAGGTGACCTAATAGGGGTACGTACTTTTTACCCCACTCCCTACTAACATAACTAACAACATCATCTAGTAAGGATTCAGGATATCCTCTTGCACTAAACATGGACTTAATAAAGTCTAATTCATTGACCATAATATCCCTAGTTGATGACATACGCGCTGCTCTAATGCACTGCCCCTTGAATACGTTTTTAAATACATGCTTGGGGTGATTGCTATTAAACTCTAAATAATCATTGGAAAAAGTCTCCATTCTATGTATACGTGATACAAACCCTCAATCTCTATGACTAATATAGGTATCTAAGTACGCTGTACCTCTTTCATTAATGTTAAATGTAAATTTTAAAAAATCTGTCGTATTGCTAATGTAATTAATAAAAGGGTGTATCATTTCTACAGGGCCATTCCAAAGCACAAACAAATAATCTAAAAACCTCGTATAATATGTTATATATTTATAAAATTCACAATTAAACAAGAATTCTGTTTCCCATTCAAGCATGACAAGATTGTCGAATATGGGAGCACAAGATGCTCCCATAGCAACACCTCTAGTTTGTCTAAAATATTCATTCTCGAAATAAATATAATTGTGGTCTAACACTAAACTCATCATATCAGCGATAAGACAAATTTTGTCCCAATCCATGTTTGAGTGTTTCCTCAAACTATTGCTGAAATAGTCTAGTCCTTTCTCTTTAGGGATGCAAGAAAAAAGATCAATAACATCAATAGTGATGTAAATAAGATTCTCATTCCATAAATGTGACGTCAAATTGCCAAGAAACATCCAAGAGTCCTTGATTAAATGGGGTATATTGTTGTAAACTGGCTTAACTCATTTGTCAATAGCAACTCCCAAAGGAAAAGTTTTAGACTTACTTCCTCATATGATGGGTCTAAATGGAGGACATTCCAAATTTTTGTGGACCTTAGGGATTCCTATAATAGTGGCTAATGTAGGGTAATCAACCTTCAGGAATTGGTAGACTTCACTAGTAATTCTTTGGTCAATCAGGTATTCCTCTAGTACTAAATCTATTTGTCTGTATCCAATGTTTACCTCATTGAGGGAGATAGCTTCATAATTGCCAGATTGGTATAAAATATTGCATATTTCTTTGATGTAATCCATTTTGTTATATAACACAATCCCTCCCCTTTTGTCGGGTTTCATAACCCTCATCTCATTGTTATTCACTAATTTAGGTAAACAATCACGTTCTCCTTCAGTCAAATTATCGTTAATAACTGGTGCACTCTTCTTCTCAGACTTATACATTTTATAAAAACTATAGATATCCTGACTAACCATTTTTTCGAAACTTGCTTCCATGGAATTACTACTAGGCATATATGTACTTTTCTTTTTAAGTGTACCCTGCTCACTAATATAACTTTCTGGTTCCTTTTGTTTAAACTGTATGGCTAGATTTAATCTCCAACAATATAATTTAAATTCTGTAATTATATCCACCAAGTTTAAATCCGCAGTAGGTATTAATTTCATTCCTTTGGCAAATAACCTGTAAAATTCGTCAGAAATATCAACACTCGTGTAGTTAAACACCTTAAACCCTTTGTATGTGTTTGTAATATTGTCGACTCTAGTGATTGTTGTCTCACCTATATTGACATCCCTGGCTTGTCTCAATGCTATGTCACATTGTCCATGAACCAATTCATTCAAATATGTTACAGAATCACCTGCGTCAATGCCTAAGCTGTTTATCTCTTTCTCCTGTTCCAAGGTGTGTATGAATGTTTTCGGGGGGGGGAATCTGCCCCCTCGAAAATTTAAATCACAGTCTACCTGTCCATCCTCATTCCTATGGTATCTATCCTTTTCCACTTCCCTTTTGCCCTTAGGCCATATATATGCTCTATTGTTAGAATATTCATCCACGTCACGGGCTATTTTCCTACTTTTTCTATGATAAATGTTGGTAGCTTTCTGTTCAGCTAATACAAACTGTTTGGCATGCAGTTCAGTCCATTGGGGAAACAATTCATTACTGACTATTTCATGGTTAAGTTTGTCAACTTCCTGTACCAACTGGGACAGTTTCTCATAATTTTTCTTAACTAACATACTCATATAACTATAACCAAAACTGTCAAACAATAAATTAAACTCCCCCATAGTATTTTGGTCCAAATCAACCCCCATAGGTATTTTAAAAAATCTAATACCTTTAGGAACAATTTTCATAGAAATACATTTAGTAAAATATGCATTTTCAATTTTCAAATTTTTAATAGACAATAACTTTTTTCCAAGCAAATATATCTTATCCTTAATTGAAGTATTAAGTGCTTTTGTATGCTGCCCATCAGCATAATCTACCCCATAGCCATCATGTTTAGTAAATTCGTAGTTATCATTTAAAAAACAATCTAAATAATCATTGGCAGCTCCACTTTTAAATTTGTCCATTGCTCGAGTTCTACTTTTATTAATTTGATTGTAATTGCTGCCCATATTAATATTACTGCCTTTATTAATATTCGGACTCGAAATATTAATAATATGATCAGTACCTTTAGAATTATCAGTCTGAGCCTTCGTAATTCCAGAATATGTTTTTAAAGTCATTGGGCGTTTGGAACGCGCCCCGAGTCTTTCAGCCTCATCTTGAGCGTGGAACAGGCTAAAATCAAATGTGAACTCATTCATAGAATTTTTACTAGTATTAAAGTCCTTACTATGGTTTAGTAAGTGTTCATTAGATGAACGATTCTCGTCAACAGCACATTTCCTTTGACCATTCGTTATCTCAAACTGAGAGCTTGTATCAGCTCGAGTGATAACCCCCACGCTACCTACAGGAAATGGTTCACATCCCAATGGCATTTCCTGCTGCTGGTCTGTTGTTTTAATCACCTCTTCCGAACTCAATGCTGTGAACGTGCGCCCGACTAGTTCTACTAAATGAGACATCTCTTCCTTCAACGCCAAAATCTCCAACTGGATTTTTGAGATCTCCGCCCTGTCTGATGAAACCTGAGGATCCTCGTTGATGCCTTCCATACCAAATACAACTAAAGTAAACCAACACAGCAACAACGTAACATCCACAAATTGTTCTGGTACTGGATAGCAATGCACAATATCTCCTCGGCTTGGACAGTAAAAACAATTTATTGCGAGCCAGAAATAAAGGAAATAATTGATAAACTCCACCAACACATGCAGTTCATACAGTTAAGCGCTTTCATCTGACTAATGTAGACTTCGTCAGAACTACCACAGGTGGTTCTGCATCAATTAAATATACTTTTAGGCACCAAACAACGTTCCCATTTAAAACTTTAAAGGAATTCATTCATATGAATGAAAATAAAAGTTTGAGTTACCGAATGGGCAAAGGAAATGTGCTGTTGACGAGAATCGCTCATCTAATGAATGCTTACTAAACCATAGTAAGGACTTTAATACTAGTAAAAATTCTATGAATGAGTTCACATTTGATTTTAACCTGTTCCACGCTCGAGATGAGGCTGAAAGGCTCGGGGCGCGTTCCAAACGCCCAATGACTTTAAAAACATATTCTGGAATTATGAGGGCTCAGACTGATAATTCTAAAGGTACTGATCATATTATTAATATTTCGAGTCCGAATATTAATAAAGGCAGTAATATTAATATGGGCAGCAATTACAATCAAATTAATAAAAGTAGAACTCGAGCAATGGACAAATTTAAAAGTGGAGCTGCCAATGATTATTTAGATCATTTTTTAAATGATAACTACGAATTTACTAAACATGATGGCTATGGGGTAGATTATGCTGATGCGCAGCATACAAAAGCACTTAACACTTCAATTAAGGATAAGATATATTTGCTTGGAAAAAAGTTATTGTCTATTAAAAATTTGAAAATTGAAAATACATATTTTACTAAATGTATTTCTATGAAAATTGTTCCTAAAGTTATTAGATTTTTTAAAATACCTATGGGGGTTGATTTGGACCAAAATACTATGGGGGAGTTTAATTTATTGTTTGACAGTTTTGGTTATAGTTATATGAGTATGTTAGTTAAGAAAAATTATGAAAAACTGTCCCAGTTGGTACAGGAAGTTGATAAACTTAACCATGAAATAGTCAGTAATGAATTGTTTCCCCAATGGACTGAACTGCATGCCAAACAGTTTGTATTAGCTGAACAGAAAGCTACCAACATTTATCATAGAAAAAGTAGGAAAATAGCCTGTGACGTGGATGAATATTCTAACAATAGAGCATATATATGGCCTAAAGGCAAAAGGGAAGTGGAAAAGGATAGATACCATAGGAATGAGGATGGACAGGTAGACTGTGATTTAAATTTTCGAGGGGGCAGATCCCCCCCCCCGAAAAATTCATACACACCCTGGAACAGGAGAAAGAGATAAACAACTTAGGCATTGACGCAGGTGATTTTGTAACATATTTGAAGGAATTGGTTCATGGACAATGTGACATAGCATTGAGACAAGCCAGGGATGTCAATATAGGTGAGACAACAATCACTAGAGTCGACAATATTACAAACACATACAAAGGGTTTAAGGTGTTTAACTACACGAGTGTTGATATTTCTGACAAATTTTACAGGTTATTTGCCAAAGGAATGAAATTCATACCTACTGTGGATTTAAACTTGGTGGATGTAATTACAGAATTTAAATTATATTGTCGGAGATTAAATCTAGCCATACAGTTTAAACAAAAGGAACCTGAAAGTTATATTAGTGAGCAGAGTACACTTAAAAAAAAGTACATATATACCTAGTAGTATTTCAGTGGTAGCAAGTTTCGAAAAAATGGTCAGTCAGGATATCTATAGTTTTTATAAAATGTATAAGTCTGAGAAGAAGAGTGCACCAGTTATTAACGATAATTTGACTGAAGGAGAACGTGATTGTTTCCATAAATTAGTGAATAACAATGAGGTGAGGGTTACGAAACCTGACAAAGGGGGAGGGATTGTGTTATATAACAAAATGGATTACATCAAAGAAATATACAATATTTTATACCAATCTGGCAATTATGAAGCTATCTCCCTCAATGAGGTAAACATTGGATACAGACAAATAGATTTAGTACTAGAGGAATATCTGATTGACCAAAGAATTACTAGTGAAGTCTACCAATTCCTGAAGGTTGATTACCCTACATTAGCCACTATTATATGAATCCCTAAGGTCCACAAAAATTTGGAATGTCCTCCATTTAGACCCATCATATTAGGAAGTAAGTCTAAAAATTTTCCTATGGGAGTTGCTATTGACAAATGGGTTAAGCCAGTTTACAACAATATACCCCATTTAATCAAGGACTCTTGGATGTTTCTTGGCAATTTGACGTCACATTTATGGAATGAGAATCTTATTTACATCACTATTGATGTTATTGATCTTTTTTCTTGCATCCCTAAATAGAAAGGACTAGACTATTTCAGCAATAGTTTGAGGAAACACTCAAACATGGATTGGGACGAAATTTGTCTTATTGCTGATATGATGAGTTTAGTGTTAGACCACAATTATATTTATTTCGAGAATTAATATTTTAGACAAACTAGAGGCGTTGCTATGGGAGCATCTTGTTCTCCCATATTTGCCAATCTTGTCACGCTTGAATGGGAAACAGAATTCTTGTTTAATTGTGAATTTTATAAATATATAACATATTATATGAGGTTTTTAGATGATTTGTTTGTGCTTTGGAATGGCCCTGTAGAAATGATGCATGCTTTTATTAATTACATTAACAATACGACAGATTTTTTAAAATTTACATTAAACATTAATGAAAGAGGTACAGCGTACTTAGATACCTATATTAGTCATGGAGATCGAGGGTTTGTATCACATATACATAGAAAGGAAACTTTTTCCAATGATTATTTAAAGTTTAGTAGCAATCACCCCAAGCATGTATTTAAAAATGTATTCAAGGGGCAGTGCATTAGAGCAGCGCGTATATCATCAACTAGGGATATTATGGTCAATGAATTAGACTTTATTAAGTCCATGTTTAGTGCAAGAGGATATCCTGAATCCTGGGGTAAAAAGTACGTACCCCTATTAGGTCACCTAATACATGAAGTTCCATCACAGGTGAATAAAGCAACAGTGGACCATACTCATAGGGTTTGTGTGCTAATGTATTCTCCAGTAGTTCAGTATATTGAGAACATTATAAGGCAACATTGGAACTTGATAACAATGGACGACAACTTAGCTCAGGTTTTAGGTACCCATCCTAAATTTGTTTATAAGACAGGTTTCAACCTTAAAAGGATTTTGGAATCTAAAACACATGAAACAAAGGTGACGACAAAAGGAACCAGCAAATGTGGAGCATGTAATCAGTGTAGTACTGTCAATGAAATAGCGGGTTTTAAATTGAATAATTTCAATAAGACATATGTATGATGTAGGGCAGGTAATTGCAATACTAAATTCATTGTCTATATAGCAACATGTGACACATGTTCAGAGTTTTACATAGGAAAAACAGAGAGACAGCTGAGACAACGTATTTATGACCATCTTTATTGTATTAGGATGAAAGATAAGAAGAATGCCCTTTATAGACATGTATTAAAAAGTGGGGACACGCATCATTTTAAATTTGCTATTACAGATCAGGTTGGTATTACAGCATATGGTGGGAATGTTAAAGCCCTATTAGCTATGAAAGAGAGCAAATGGCAGATACTCACTGATGCCACCAGGCTCCCAGGTATTAATGACTATATAAGCATCAAACCATTTTTGTGTTTGGCTTAGTTCCTTTTGCTTAATAGGTGGTTAATATTCAACCCCCATGATTTTTTAGGGTTCATTATGATTTTTTAGGGTTCATTATGGTTATTTTATTAATAATGAGATGTATTATTTATATGTTATCATATTGTATATTTTATTCATATTCATATTTTAATACAACATATATGTATGGATGTTTTTATAAATGTTTCTGTACAAAAGTATTTGTTGTAAGTATTTGTAGCAACAATAGGGACAGTCTAAGTCATGTATTTTCACTTTTATTTTCATTCATATGAATGAATTAAATGGATATACCTTTAAAGTTTTAAATGGGAATGTTGTTTGGTGCCTAAAAGTATATTTAATTGATGCAGAACCACCTGTGGTAGTTTTGACGAAGTCTGCATTAGTCAGATGAAAGCGCATAACTGTATGAACTGCATGTGTTGGTGGAGTTTATCAATTATTTCCTTTATTTCTGGCTCACAATAAATTGTTTTTACTGTTCAAGCCGAGGAATTATTGTGCATTGCCATCCAGTACCAGAACAATTTGTGGATGTTACGTTGTTGCTGTGTTGGTTTATCATGGTTATTTGCCAGGAGTCCTACCATGACCTTGGACTCTTGTATGCCCAAGTGCTGCGCCCAGAAGCGCGTGGCCTCACCAGCACCTGCCATACTGCTTACAGTGGGAAGCCGCAATCAGTTATGAGCTATATTCCTGCCTGTGGGGTTTAAATATGGCCAATTTCCCACCTTTTGCCATGATTGGATGGTTTTGAATATGCTGAGCTAAGCTAAGCTACAGGCAAACCTGCTTAGCTAAAGTTGGCAGTGCTTAAAGGGGCAGGTTCAGCATTGCTTACCAATGGGCAAATCCACTTAGCTGGGCTACTCATTGCTTAGCAGTCATATTTACACAATGTTATATCTGGTAAGCAGAGCTGTGCAGTGCTTAGCATTGCTTATTTTTTATTTTGTAGATTATCTGTTGTATGGGATTCATTCATCATTCATTACATATTGGAAATCTGTTTATTGTCCCTGACAACCCCCAACATGCTTTCATTACATTTATTCATGTATGACTATACTGTATGGGGCACTTGTGTTTATATAGGGGTTTCACAACTTTATTACACTGACACCTCACATCTGGACCTATTACAGTACTCTGGTTAACAAATATATGTTGTTTCATAGTTAATTATAAAAAAATGTTTATGTACTGCTTTCACATGTAAAATGCGAATTATATAAATAGTTACAGGGGGATTGGACCAGGAATGACTGTTTGCAAAGTGTACGCTCTAACCACTACACTATTGCAGCACTGCTTAAGTTGGATGTCTCTTGCTATTTAAGTGACCTGGTTAGTTGCATTGGCCAAAGGATAGTTCCTGAAAAATTGATGCACATCTAATATTTGTGAGGGGTTGATGCTAAACAAAAGAGTGGCAGGTTTTGAATATCATTGGGGTGGAATTTGTAGTTTAACGATCAACACTAGTCAGAGCATTGGTGTGTTAGAGGAGCGCAGTAAGGATGGGTGCCCCTTCCCCCTCTGCCCTTCCCCCTCTGGTTTAACAATGTTTGGTGATGTGCGCTCAGCCCCCACTACTGAACACATATCTGCTGTATAAGTTTGTAACTTTGACAGAGGCTACAAATGGGACATTCATGGAAACGTGCACTTTTTTGAAACAAACCATACCACAACTTGTGCTGAGTGAAGGGCAGAGTTTGCATGTCAGAATAGTAAGTTACTTATAATGAATCTGAGTTGTTTCTGTAGCTCCATATATGAAAACCTTTATTAGTGTCTGAAAATGTTTATTAATCTATATTCAGTTTTCTAATACAATTGGATTAATGCTTCACACATGCACATAGATCACTCCAGTGGCTCTACTTGATAGAGGGACTGAGGACTAATGTCGGGTGGCATGATGCCAGGGCACTTCTATGGGCTAGGCTTGTAAAGGCACCAGGGCCATTAGCCTAGTACACACCTATGAACCTATGAACCTATGAACTTCTTGTGCTGTTTAAGCTGGACAAAGCATAGCTAAGCAATGTGCACACCCACGCAGCTATGCTTAAACTTTATCGTACTTTTAAAAAAAATGTATTTGTTGTGTTTTTTTATTTGTACCCTTCAGAATATCCCTACTAATGCTGAACCTGTTATTCTATCAACTATCTGCTTTTAGGGATGATTGTGCCTTATGGCTTTGTCCAGATTCCTTACTTTGACGGGTTGGGAGGGGTGCATTATGTGCTTATGCTAAACCTGTTACTCTAGCAACTTTATGGCTTGGTGAGGATGATTGTCCCTTATGGCTTTGTCCAGATTTCTTACCCTGATGGGTTGGAGGTGTTACAAGTGTTCTTGCTCATTTGAAATTGCCAAACAGCAATTCTGGAGTGCAGGGGGCATATATATTGTGAGAACTCTGCTCTCAGATACACCCCATGCACTCGTACACAGAACTGTGTCCATTTTACAGCATGGCAGCGTGCCTTCATACATATGCATGGCATGCTGCTGTGTTGCACAGGCACAGTCCCTGCCATACAGGAATAACTTATTCCTGCACAACTGCTTGCTGAATCCTGGCATATGTTTCATGCATGTGTTTGTAATTAGTTTTGGGTTTTTGAAAGTAGTTCTTAATACACGTTATTCATCCATAAGCAAGTTTTCAGTAGATTGCAAGTCAACATGGAAGAAAGGTCTTTCAGTTAGTAATAACATACACATTATAGTCAATGGCTTGTAAATGTTTATCATTAAATATTAATGGTTTGAACAATAATGTCAAAAGAGCTGGTTTGCTTAAATATATAAAAATGTATAAAGCCCAGATCATCTTTTTACAGGAAACCCATCTATTAAAAAAAGATCTACAAAAATACTCATTCAATGGCTATACCATTCTGGCTAATTCATGTTTTAAGTCTAAGAGAAGGGGCACTCTTATTCTATGGAAAAATACCATGCCAAGAATTATAGATACAATTTCAGATAAAGATGGAATGCTAAACATGGTTATTTTGGAAATCAGTAGGAATTATTATACTTTGATTAATACATACATGATACCAGGACTGAGTACTAAATATGTTGACAAATATCTGGACCTGATTACTTTAAATGCAAAAGGGGAAATTATAGCAACAAGTGATTTTAACTGCCTGTTAAGAGGCAATGATACTTCTAAAAATGGTAAAATAAAACTAACATCTCAAGCCAAGAAGTTAAATGACTTTACAAACCAGATGAACCTCAAGGATATACATGGTCTAAGAGAATATTATTCCTTATTCTATACTCACTATTCATATCAGTTTGGTACACAAACAAACATTGATAAAGTCTTTGTATCAAATAATATATAGTCTAAAATAAGTGACGTATCTATAATGGCATGTCCACTTTCGGACCATAATGCTATAAACTTTACATTAACTACACATACAGATGATTTAAGATTTCTACAGAGAATTCCTGCTTACATAACTAAGTTAAAAGACTTTAGGGAATGGATAATGAAAGAAATATACATGTTTATGGAAAGAAATGATAATGGTGAAGTGACTGATACTATACTATGGGACACCTTTAAAGTTTATATATATGGTACAATAAAATCTTGGTACCTTAAAAAAGGAGAGAGTGGGACAACAAACTTTTAGACTTACAAAAAACATAGGCAAGATAAAAATGGATGCAAAACCAAATCACAAAGTAGCACATAACAAAATTACTAAGTTAAATTAAAAATACTTAGAAGTTCTGAATCATAAGGAAGCCATAAACCTGGAAAAAATGAAATTATAATCTTATGCTGTAAATCCCAAATATCTACATAAAATAGCAGTAAGATCCAAAAAAATAAACAATCACAATCTTATTAATGAGATTAAATATAAAAGTGATGGTTCAGTTAAGAGTACATCTAACTTAATGATCATATTAAAAGTGTTCAAAAACTACTATAAAGATATAAATAATAACACACCACTTTTGGAGACAGATAATGTAATAAATATTTTTATTCAAGAAAATATAACTACTAAGGTGTCAATGCAACAAAATAACATATTAAATAAACAAATAACACTAACAGAAGTGAAAGAGCAAATACAAAATTTAAAAAATAATAAAGCTCCAGGTCTGGATGGAATAATTTCTGAACTATATAAGATTTTTCCTGACTATATAATAAAGAAAATGATGAGTGTCTTTACTGTCGTTAAGCAAAAATGTATAACACCCCCATTGTGAAAATATTCAAATATCTCCCCCCATATTAAAACAAGGTAAGGACCACAAATCTTATGATTCATAAAGGCCAATTTTGTTACTAAGCACTGATTATAAAATTTTCATGACAATATTAGCTAATAGGATAAAGAAAATATTACCTAATCTAATACATAATGATCAGACAGGGTTCATTCTTCATAGAAAAGTGCAAGATAACATTATTAAATTACTATCGTTAATAGGCATAGCATGCAAATACAAAAAAAAACTAACTATTATCAGCCTAGACATAGAAAAGGCTTTTGATTCTATTAGTTGGTCTTATCTACAAAGAATTCTGATTGGTTTTGAATTCTTCTCAGATTTTCTCAACTTATTAATGAAAATTTATAGTGCGGCACAAGCTTATGTGAAAATCAGATCATGTTTATCCTCACCACTAGAAATCCTCAAGGGAACTAGACAAGGTTGTCCTTTGTCACCATTATTGTTTGCTCTTTCAATAGAACCTTTTGCTACATATATCAGAAACAAGCAAAATATAAAAGGCTTTCAAATTAGTAAGGACTATTGTCCTAAGATACAATTATTTGCAGATGATATGTTAACATTGGGTGATATTGATGGTTCTTTGCATGATGTTATAAATACCTTAAGCAAGTATGAAAGAATTTCAGGGCTTAAATTTAATCATAAAAAATCCAAAACATTACTAATTAACAAAAAGATCAACAAAAACCTAAGAGAGAACAACCTGTTTATTTGGGAGAATGATGTATTAGAATATTTGGGTGTCAGTAAAAATAGTACATGGAAAGAGTCTGTTAAACTAAACTACAATAATTTAATAACCACCATTAGTAAACTAATCAAAAGATGGAATAAAATGTTCACAATAGAGGATAGGCTCTCTTTAATTAAAATGATAATATTACCTAAAATTTTGTCTTATATACAGTCATTGATACTACTCTCTCCCAAACACTTATTTAAAAAATTAGATTTCATGCTATTTAAATATTTATGGTTCCCCTTAAAACTTAGGATTGCATATAAATGGCACATTAGAGGTTGGAACAGTAATAGGATAGCATTCCCTAGCTTAGATCGTTATTCCAAATCAGTTATAATTAATGTAATATTACATTGGATCACACCTACCTATATATCTGGCTGGAAAACATCACATGAGATTCATATAACTGATGTTAGAACTACAGAAAATCAATTTAAGAAACAATATGGAATAAGTAGAGTTCTTTGGCTTTTACATGAATTTTGTTTATTTAATAAGAAGTTTGGTCATTTTACTTATGGCATTAATCAAATATTTAATCTTCCTTAGGCTTTTCCCGGTTAGGGGTCACCACAGCAGATCACCTGTCTGCTCATGATTGGCAGTGGAGTTTTACAGTGTCAAGTTGCCAGCCCAGCACCCAACCTTTCACAGAAGGCACACACACACACACACACACACACACACACACACACACACACACACACACACACACGCACTCACACCTAGGGCCAATTTAGAGTGTCCAATCCACCTGCAGCATGTCTTTGGGAGGAAACCGGAGCACCCGGAGGAAAAACACATGACCACAGGGACGGCATGCAGACTCCACACAGAAGGCACCCCAGCCGAGGATTGAACCAGAGAACCTCTTGCTGTGAGGTGACAATGCAAACCACTGCACCACCGTGGCCGCCCTAATCAAATATTTAATAAATGTAAAAATATAATTGATTGTAATTACAACATTAAACAATTTTTATTTCTTATATTCCCTATAGCATACTCCCTTGATTGCCTAGATTCTTTCAATATCAATGCAATGCAAAAATTTAAGGAAAATAACTTGATATTCTGGCATCAATTTATTGAATATAAGAGTATTAAATCACTAAACTCTTTCATGTAGTTTTGATAATAGTCATAGCAGCTGGTTGTTTATACACTCATTACGGCACTTTATAGAAAACAAAATGAGAGTATCAATCAACTTAGAGACTGAATCTATACCTAGTTTGATCCAGCTTTTTATTAGGTATCTTGAAAAGACAGATAATCAAAAATGAAGTATCTCACCTATCTATAAGATACTAAGAGAAGACACTCAAAAGTTTGACTTAGATTTTTGAAATTACTATGTAAAGATTAATGGAGAACAAATATCTGATGAATCCAAAAAATTGTTATTGAATTCTATGGATGGTACGTCTTCTTCATTATACTGGAGATTGTATACATGAATACTTATGAAGAGGAGTTTCTATATATGAATGTAGAAATGTTGTTCAATACTGGAAAGACTTCAGATATTTTGTAAATGCTTTATGGTCTGATAACGGTCATATTTCTAACTCACTAATCCTATTCAATGTTCCTATACCTAATGTAATACCTAAATCTCAGATTCAGTTACTCTGGTCAATTCTTGCAATTGCCAGAAATGCTACTACTTTGAACTGGTAAAGTAAACAATATTTGATGTTTAAAGATTTTATTAATTTAGCAAAAGCTGTTTGTAAAAAAGAACTGCAAACCATTTGTTATAGAACTCACAACATTACTCATAAAAATACCATGGCAAAAATTGGAAAACCTTTTGAACAAATATGGATGAATTCTCATGGATAAAATGATTGTTTATCATGGATGAATGTAAATATTGTAAATGGTTTTGTTATTGTATTATTGTATTTGTTATATGTACATTTGCATATGTTTCTAATGAAAACAAAATAAAAATGTTTTTGAGGACTAAATGATCAGTTCAATTGCTGGGCATGGACAATAATGTTCCTTTACTGCTGTTGCAGCACAGGGCATTCCTAACTATATAAGTCATCAAACATCAGCAGCTATTCCAGAATTGATGAGTCAGAACAAGGCTTGACCTGATCAAATGGACTTTATGTGTTCCTATGAGACAGACACATTATTTTCCAAAATTTCAACATGACAATTAGATTCACTATCCCTTCAAAATCTGAGGGAGGTTGTAAGTGGATCCCTGATGTGATTACTAAGCAGATACACTGAGTCTTATTTTGTGATGAAGGGACTGGCATGGATATGATTTATAAAAGGCAAAATGATCATCTGAGAACCAGAATAAATGGAAAAAGCATCCACAGAAAGTTTGTCATTGCACAGAAAGAAGACACAGTGATGTTAAACCATTGCAATCAGTTGGACGTGACCTTGATGTTTTAGAAAAATCCACATTGTGGAAGTAGCATGTCTGATATTTTAGAGAAATGTGAGCCATTGCCAGAGTTGGTACGTTCACTAGAAAGCCAGCTCAGCATTTGATTTCTGAATATAAACTTTTCCAGTATCTTACTCAAATAATGGATCTTAGGAATAATTGCCATATTGTCCTAAAAATACAATTATGTATTTCTGAAACAGAAAAAGAGGTACATTTTATACTGAGATTGCTAGCAGAATATTGGCAACACTGCAATTCTGTAAAAGAATGCCATGCTGTTGTGGTATGTAATACATGTTTTCAGCACTATGAAATTGAAATAACAATGTGTGCTTAAGATCATGGACTGTCTCTGAGTGTGTTTTACACACTGCAGAAATATATACTTATAGGTTCATAGAAGATTACTAAGCTAATGGTTCAAGAGCACTTACAAGCCTATCCAGTTTTACCTAGATTATACCAAATATTCTATCCCTAGGAGAAAGGTAATAAGGGTCAGCAAGTGGGATTTTGACTAATTTTATAGACTGCCTCTATCCATAAGGGACATGGGTGCCACCCCAAGAGTGAATTTGCAATTTCCTATCCATTTTCCAGATTGTACTTAAAGATGGTCAGGGAAGGGCTCTGCTTCACATAAATAGGAAGCCTATTTCAGAGGAGTGGCAATCTTTGGCACACATATCTGTCTCTCCAGCATGATTTATTCATGTCAGAGAACAGATTTAGATCTTTTAAGTGGGTAACCCTCATGCAGTTATTTTTGTGAATATACCTTAACAAATGGTGTATAAAACTGCTGCAAAAATGCCAATGATGCGTAAACAACTGTGGTATCTTCCTTGAAATCACTGAAAAAACAAAGCTGATAATCCAAAAAGCACGAATATTTATTGCACAAAAACACGTTGTATGATTAAGCGCTTTCACCTACTAACAACGTAGGCTTCATCAGAACATCTCTTGAATAAATTCTGTAGTTTATATATTTTAATTTTGGCGACAAGAATTGATACTATATAAAATTAAAGTGATATGCACTAAATACATCCAAAGAACTATGTCAGTCTATTCATTAAAACACATCATAAATCCTAACAAACAACTTCTAAAACACATAAAAAGTTAAAAATGCTATGAAATCTAATGTTAATGTTACACAATATATTATGAATGTTCTAATATACTTTTCATAGATATACTCTCATTTAAACCCGGAGGGGTAGTAGCATCTGTTAATATTTGCCAATAGCTTTCCCTATATGACAATAAATTTTTTATGTTGCCCCCCCTGGGGTTAGGTGTAACTACCTCTAAAATACCAAATCTAAATTGGTGTTGAATTCCTTTGTTAATAACGTGCTTTGCTAAAGCATTTTTTTCATCTCTTTTCTTAATGCAATATAAATGTGCATAAATTCTCTTCCTAAATTTCTGCTCAGTTTTACCTATGTAGTATGACGGACACATAATACATTTTGCCATATATACTAAGAATCTGCTGTTACAGTTACCCTTTTTAAAGAAATTTTTTGTTCTGTTGTAGTTCAACAGTTTTAACTCAGTGTCTTCTAACACAAAGCTACACTGGTTGCAACTACCACATCTCCTAGTACATATGTTTTTGTTTTTATCACTACTCATAGATTTCTCTTCACATTTGTCTTTTTCTAATATGTTCTTTAAATTTGATGCCATTTTATATACAAAAGTCGGTTTTATACCCAATATTTCTATCATTTCATCATTAATTAGTACGGTATGCCAATATTTATTTAAAATGTATTTTACTTCATTACTATAAGGACTATATTCCACTATACATGCTCTACCTAAACAGTTGTTAGAAGTTTTTTCTTTTTCATCTGTATTAATAGCTGACAATTCCTTATGTTTAATTCCTAATAATGGAAATATATTAGTACCCCATCTTTGCATAAGTTCTGTACTGATCTTTTTCATCATTTTAACACTATAACCCCTGTCAGTAAATAAAGAAATAATAAACTGTATTTCATATATAACTTCTTCAGGGGATGTGGTCATTCTCATAACTCTAATGCATTGGCCTTTAAATATATTAATCTTAGTTTTTGTTGGATGACAACTTTCATAATCTAAATATGAATTTGTGAAGGTATCCTTCCTATAAATTCTAGAATGAAAATTGTCATCTCTCCTTGTCACTAAGGTGTCTAAATGAGGTACCCCATATTCATTACTATTAGATGTAAATTTCAAAAAACTATTACTCTGGTTTAAGTACCTTAAAAATCCATCGAACATTTCCTGACTTCCTTCCCATATGATATATATGTCGTCCAGGAAACGCGAGTAATATTTTATGAACCTCATATATTCACTTTGAAGTATGTTGTTCTCCTCCCAATCCAACATAACCATGTTGGCGTATATGGGGGCACAAGCTGCCCCCATTGCTACGCCACTGGTCTGTTTAAAAATCTCGCCTTCATAGTATATGAAGTTGTATTCTAAAACAATAGACATTAAGTCATACACTGAACGAGTTTTTTCCTTTGTCAGATCACTATGTCTATACATACTATTGAAAAATGCCTCTAGACCTTCTACCTTTGGTATACACATGAATAGATCTATAACATCTATAGACGCAAAAATCAAATGTTTAGATGTTAAAGTAATGGGAAAGTTCTTTAAAAATTCCCATGAATCCTTCACCATATGTTGCACATTATTATAAACATGTTTCAATAACGAGTCTATTAGTACTCCCATTGGGAAAGTTTTTGATTTACTGCCCGATATTATAGGCCTAAACGGGGGGTCCAGTAGGTTTTTGTGGACTTTGGGTATTCCAACCATTGTTGCTAATGTGGGATATTCAACCTTAATGAAATTGTATATTTCCTCACTAATCACATTATCCAATAAAAATTCTTCAACATAATAATCAATCTTTCTATATGCTATATCTAATTCATTTAGAGATATGATCTCATACTTCTCTGTATCATGCAATATCTCAAATATTTTACTGTTGTAATCCATTTGGTCATATACCACAATTCCCCCGCCTTTATTGGGCTTCATAATTCTTACATTATCATTCTTCCTCAAATCCATAAGTACTCTCATTTCATCGTCAATTAGATTGTTCTTTACTTTATTCAAATTCCTTTTGATTTTGTATATATCATGTGTGACTAGTTTTTCATATCTGTGGATATCAGGATTCATTGTAGGCATAAAGCTACTCTTTTTCTTTAAAGAATTATCAAAATTCCTGTAGTTTTATTGTCTTTAAACATTATAGCCAAATTTAACTTTCTTATGTATTTCTTAATTTCACAAATAGTGTCTACTACTCTAAAAGATGGAGTTGGAATATATTTCATACCTTTGGACAAAAGGCTGAAATGGGCAGGACTCAGTGTTAGATTAGTATAATTAAAAATCTGAAAGTTGTTAAACTTGTTAATAACACCTTTGTGGACAATTCCAGAATCAACTTTATCTGTGTCCTTAACTGTATCTAATCCATCTACCAATCTTGATTGTCCCTGTATACTTTCTTCCTCCATGTGTTGTTCTTGGTCCATTTTTTGTGCCCCTCTCTGTTGTATACCTCTTGAAAATTTTCCTTACCATCACTATCACCTTACAAATGCCTTCTATGAACACCTCCAGGACTGCATGGATCAGGCAATCCCAAATAAAACCAAGACTCTTTCCACACCAGTCTGGTGGACCCCAGCCATTAACAAACTTTATGATCATTATTAGTAAAAAATGGATTCAAAGGACAATCATAAGGCCTTTTTCAGCTATGTTAGGAACCTGGGTGGAAACTCACAGATATGCTCAGAATTAGTCCAAAATGATACAAACATCACTGAACCCACAGACATTGCCAACATACTGGCAGACAGGTTCAGTGCAAACTGCTGCTCTCTAAAGCTAAAAACACAGCATCAATGGGACCGGATGGTGTCTGAGGAATTAAACCAACAAGTCTAGTCTGCAAAGCTATGGAGAGGATCATAATGGAGCTCATAAACAAAGATATAGGGGACTTGCAGACATTGGACCCGACCCAGTTTGGCTTTGTCAAGGGAAGATCATGCCTTTAAATAGTCACCAAGGCCATTGATGAGGAAAGGCAGTCCATACAGCCTACCTTGACCTTATTGTAGAAAAACTTACCAGCTTAAATGTAAACCCATATGTCACAAGATGAAGGACAGAACCCACAGGGTTAGAGTTGCTGGCGCTGTGTCAGACTCCAAGCCGGTCACAAGTGGTGTCCCACAGGTATTGTTTGGCATCTACTCTCAGAAGTACAGGCCAACATGGTGACAAAGTTTGCAGATGACTGCAAACTGGGCCATAGTGGAAAGTGCATCGGACACTGATATCCTTCAGAAGGGAATCACGGAAACAGATAGCTGGTGCCAGAGCCATGGCCTGAAGTTAAACGCCAAAAAATGTATAGTCATAAGCTACCATATAGGTGGCAATCCACTAAGCACAGAAGAGGTTATCAGGGACCTGGGGACCCAGGTTGACAGTGGCCTTTCTTTTGACACTCACATTGCTAAAGTGGTTAGAAAGACCTTCTACATTGCCCACCTGATCATGAAGGGATTCACATCCAGATCTAGTGAGGTCATTGTTCCCTGTACTCTTCACTTATCAGACCAATGATGGATGTATCTCACCCGACATCTGCAGCAATTGGAGAGACCCCAAAGTTCCTCACCAAAAGGATAAAGGACTCCAAAATCTGTCATATGCTGCCAGATTGAAGAAACTCCAGCTCTATTCAGTGCATACCCCGCCTGCTCAGAGGTGACATGTGCCTGACATACAAGGCCATGTCCAACCCGGAATTAATGGACATGCTCCACCTCAAAAATCCAAATCCACCAAAACCACTAGAGCAAGGATATAAATTATGCTGTGGAATAAAGGTCCATGTGAGGCAGAGCACCTCGCTGACTCTGTTCAAGAGAAATCTAGACCTGTGGATGGGAGATAATCATCTCTGGGTCACTGCTGGACAGAGGCACAACAAACTAATGGGCACAGTATTTGGCTAGGCTTATAAATGCCTTAGGGCAGATAGCCTAGTATAAACCTATGAACCTATGAACCTATGAACCTATTACTCTGTCTATCTTGTGTATACTGAAAAGATTGTTTCCATCTGTATGCCATCCCCGCTTCATATTGTTCCTTATCCCTACCTAATTTTTTACTTTTTCTTGCAAATGCGGTCTGAGTTTTGTATTCAGCATTTTCAAATTGTTTATGATATAACTTCTCCCAATTCATAAACATCAAATCAGACAAAATATTTTCATTCAACTGATCAACTTCACTTAATAGTAAACATAATTTGGCATCATTAAATTGCATAAGTTTCCTCATGTATTCAATGCCAAAACTATCAAAAAGTTGGTTAAATTCATTAATATTTTCTTTAGTTAAGTCTATTCCCATGGGGACCTTAAAAATCAAAGGCCCATAGGTACTATACCCAAGTTAATACAATGAGATAGATAGGCATTGTCTAGTTTGATAGAATTGATAACATTTAATTTTCTACCAAATTCATATATGATTTCTTTTAATGTCCCATTATATTTAAAATTAGCATTAACTTTTCCTTTTTGCTTGTTAGCTTCAAATGCACAATCATATTCTAAAAAGTCTTTTAGAAAGCACTCTTGATTTTTTCTAGTATTGTTGTTAACTGTTCTAAACTGAGTGCTTTCAGTAACAGTACCTTTTTGCTCCCGAACATTGCCTGTGGCATTCGCATACGTTTTTATGCAATTCCCCATTTTGGGTCTGGTACCAGTTCTCCTTACTTCTTCAGCCGTATTAGTAAAAGAAAAGTCAAATGTGAAGTCCGTAGGCGCCAATCTACTGTTTGCTTTATCCGTTAATCCTTCAACCGGTAAATCAATATCATGCGCCTGTCTAGATGCTGGCTTTTGTCCATTTGGAATTCCCGGTGAAGAGGTAATCAAAATGTCCGTTTGCGTGTTGTTTTGATTTAGTCAAATGACTACCTTCATGAAAAGATACTACTTCTTCCCTTTTGTCGCTAACAGACATGCTGTTGTGCCTGCCAGATGCTGCTCCCTTAGCGACAACTAAAGTGTTCACTCCCTGCTGCATCAAGGAATTGACCACATCCAAGAGCTTGCCAATTTCACCTCTTAGTGTCTTCACTTCCGCCCGAATCTCCGATAATTCATCTCGTTGAATGGGTGAGGCTGCTCCAGAATAATTACGCATCTCTTCCATACTACAGAACAAACGCAGCTGAACACAAACTACCTTAACAAATGGCGTATAAAACTGCTGCAAAAACGCCAATGATGCGTAAACAACTGTGGTATCTTCCTTGAAATCATGGAAAAATCAAAGCTGATAATCCAAAAAGCACGAATATTTATTGCACAAAAACACGTTGTATGATTAAGCGCTTTCACCTACTAACAACGTAGGCTTCATCAGAACATCTCTTGAATAAATTCTGTAGTTTATATATTATAATTTTGGCGCCAAGACTTGATACTATATAAAATTAAAGTGATATGCACTAAATACATCCAAAGAACTATGTCAGTCTATTCATTAAAACACATCATAAATCCTAACATACAACTTCTAAAACACATAAAAAGTTAAAAAAGCTATGAAATCTAATGTTAATGTTACACAATATATTATGAATGTTCTAATATACTTTTCATAGATATACTCTCATTTAAACCCGGAGGGGTAGTAGCATCTGTTAATATTTGCCAATAGCTTTCCCTATATGACAATAAATTTTTTATGTTGCCCCCCCTGGGGTTAGGTGTAACTACCTCTAAAATACCAAATCTAAATTGGTGTTGAATTCCTTTGTTAATAACGTGCTTTGCTAAAGCATTTTTTTCATCTCTTTTCTTAATGCAATATAAATGTGCATAAATTCTCTTCCTAAATTTCTGCTCAGTTTTACCTATGTAGTATGACGGACACATAATACATTTTGCCATATATACTAAGAATCTGCTGTTACAGTTACCCTTTTTAAAGAAAATTTTTGTTCTGTTGTAGTTCAACAGTTTTAACTCAGTGTCTTCTAACACAAAGCTACACTGGTTGCAACTACCACATCTCCTAGTACATATGCTTTTGTTTTTATCACTACTCATAGATTTCTCTTCACATTTGTCTTTTTCTAATATGTTCTTTAAATTTGATGCCATTTTATATACAAAAGTCGGTTTTATACCCAATATTTCTATCATTTCATCATTAATTAGTACGGTATGCCAATATTTATTTAAAATGTATTTTACTTCTTTACTATAAGGACTATATTCCACTATACATGCTCTACCTAAACAGTTGTTAGAAGTTTTTTCTTTTTCATCTGTATTAATAGCTGACAATTCCTTATGTTTAATTCCTAATAATGGAAATATATTAGTACCCCATCTTTGCATAAGTTCTGTACTGATCTTTTTCATCATTTTAACACTATAACCCCTGTCAGTAAATAAAGAAATAATAAACTGTATTTCATATATAACTTCTTCAGGGGGTGTGGTCATTCTCATAACTCTAATGCATTGGCCTTTAAATATATTAATCTTAGTTTTTGTTGGATGACAACTTTCATAATCTAAATATGAATTTGTGAAGGTATCCTTCCTATAAATTCTAGAATAAAAATTGTCATCTCTCCTTGTCACTAAGGTGTCTAAATAAGGTACCCCATATTCATTACTATTAGATGTAAATTTCAAAGGAATTTGAATAAAGTTAAGAACAATCTAACTGACGATGAAATGAGAGTACTTATGGATTTGAGGAAGAGTGATAATGTAAGAATTATGAAGCCCGATAAAGGCGGGGGAATTGTGGTATATGACCAAATGGATTACAACAGTAAAATATTTGAGATATTGCATGATACAGAGAAGTATGAGATCATATCTCTAAATGAATTAAATATAGCATATAGAAAGATTGATTACTATGTTGAAGAATTTTTATTGGATAATGTGATTAGTGAGGAAATATACAATTTCATTAAGGTTGAATATCCCACATTAGCAACAATGGTTGGAATACCCAAAGTCCACAAAAACCTACTGGACCCCCCGTTTAGGCCTATAATATCGGGCAGTAAATCAAAAACTTTCCCAATGGGAGTACTAATAGACTCGTTATTGAAACATGTTTATAATAATGTGCAACATATGGTGAAGGATTCATGGGAATTTTTAAAGAACTTTCCCATTACTTTAACATCTAAACATTTGATTTTTGCGTCTATAGATGTTATAGATCTATTCATGTGTATACCAAAGGTAGAAGGTCTAGAGGCATTTTTCAATAGTATGTATAGACATAGTGATCTGACAAAGGAAAAAACCTGTTTAGTGTATGACTTAATATCTGTTGTTTTAGAATACAACTTCATATACTATGAAGGCAAGATTTTTAAACAGACCAGTGGCGTAGCAATGGGGGCAGCTTGTGCCCCCATATACGCCAACATGGTTATGTTGGATTGGGAGGAGAACAACATACTTCAAAGTGAATATATGAGGTTCATAAAATATTACTCGCGTTTCCTGGACGACATATATATCATATGGGAAGGAAGTCAGGAAACGTTCGATGGATTTTTAAGGTACTTAAACCAGAGTAGTAGTTTTTTGAAATTTACATCTAATAGTAATGAATATGGGGTACCTTATTTAGACACCTTAGTGACAAGGAGTGATGACAATTTTCATTCTAGAATTTATAGGAAGGATACCTCCACAAATTCATATTTAGATTATGAAAGTTGTCATCCAACAAAATCTAAGATTAATATATTTAAAGGCCAATGCATTAGAGTTATGAGAATGACCACATCCCCTGAAGAAGTTATATATGAAATACAGTTTATTATTTCTTTATTTACTGACAGGAGTTATAGTGTTAAAATGATGAAAAAGATCAGTACAGAACTTATGCAAAGATGGGGTACTAATATATTTCCATTATTAGGAATTAAACATAAGTAATTGTCAGCTATTAATACAGATGAAAAAGAAAAAACTTCTAACAACTGTTTAGGTAGAGCATGTATAGTGGAATATAGTCCTTATAGTAATGAAGTAAAATACATTTTAAATAAATATTGGCATACCGTACTAATTAATGATGAAATGATAGAAATATTAGGTATAAAACCGACTTTTGTATATAAAATGGCATCAAATTTAAAGAACATATTAGAAAAAGACAAATGTGAAGAGAAATCTATGAGTAGTGATAAAAACAAAAACATATGTACTAGGAGATGTGGTAGTTGCAACCAGTGTAGCTTTGTGTTAGAAGACACTGAGTTAAAACTGTTGAACTACAACAGAACAAAAAATTTCTTTAAAAAGGGTAACTGTAACAGCAGATTCTTAGTATATATGGCAAAATGTATTATGTGTCCATCATACTACATAGGTAAAACTGAGCAGAAATTTAGGAAGAGAATTTATGCACATTTATATTGCATTAAGAAAAGAGATGAAAAAATGCTTTAGCAAAGCACGTTATTAACAAAGGAATTCAACACCAATTTAGATTTGGTATTTTAGAGGTAGTTACACCTAACCCCAGGGGGGGCAACATAAAAAATTTATTGTCATATAGGGAAAGCTATTGGCAAATATTAACAGATGCTACTACCCCTCCGGGTTTAAATGAGAGTATATCTATGAAAAGTATATTAGAACATTCATAATATATTGTGTAACATTAACATTAGATTTCATAGCTTTTTTAACTTTTTATGTGTTTTAGAAGTTGTATGTTAGGATTTATGATGTGTTTTAATGAATAGACTGACATAGTTCTTTGGATGTATTTAGTGCATATCACTTTAATTTTATATAGTATCAAGTCTTGGCGCCAAAATTATAATATATAAACTACAGAATTTATTCAAGAGATGTTCTGATGAAGCCTACGTTGTTAGTAGGTGAAAGCGCTTAATCATACAACGTGTTTTTGTGCAATAAATATTCGTGCTTTTTGGATTATCAGCTTTGTTTTTTCCGTGATTTCAAGGAAGATACCACAGTTGTTTACGCATCATTGGCGTTTTTGCAGCAGTTTTATACGCCATTTGTTAAGGTAGTTTGTGTTCAGCTGCGTTTGTTCTGTATTTTTGTGAATATGTAACATTTCCATCAAGGCTGGGTCAAAAAATGCTTTGTTAGTCAGGCACAGATCACCCCCTTAGTAATCAGTGGGAAACTGAATACAGTGATAGGGCTTTTAATCAGTCTGCATATGATAAATATGTTGGTTATACCCTGTATGTTTTGTTGAGCATCATCTGAGGATGGTCCAACTGTTATAGGTGCCTGGCAAGGTACATGCCAAAGGGTGCATTGTACTCCATAACTGGTCTAATGTGGGATGAGTACAGTGGTACTATGACAACTTTAGATCCTGATACCATGCCCTTACTTATAAACTGAGCCACACAGAAGGATTATTTCACCACTGTCACCCCACGGTGGTCAAAGTTCAAATTATTATTTATCTAAGTATCTAGATCTCTCAGCACAGGGTCCACTCTTAGGGGGTGCTATCAATGTTGTAACTTGCAGAGGTATTTGATTTCCCAAAGAGTATTATTATTATGCATGTTTTCACATTTAGTTTGAGGCATTGGCTCTGACACTTATCGTTAGCCCATGTCAGGATATCAACATCATTTGGGTAATCATTTATGGACCCTCAACATACAGTCATCAGCAAACTTGGTCAGCCAAATGTCATCTACATTTGACTTGATATCAGAGAAGTATATTCCAAACAGGATGGCACCCAGCACTGAGTCCTGTGGTACTCCACTGGTGACTGGCCTGGATGTGGATTCCCCCACTTTAACAATGTATCCTATTCATGAGCCATTTGGCTATCCATCTGGTCATGTTGAGGTTTATGCCCAGTTTTGTGAGTTTATCTATATTTGAGTGGGGTATTGTGTCAAATGTCTTGGTCAGGTCAAGGTAGGTGGTATACACTGTATTAACCTCATCCATGGCCTTGGTGACCTTCTCCAAGAAGTCCACCAGATTGAGTAGGCAGGAACTGCACTTGATGAAGCTGAACTGGTTTGGGTCTAGAGTCTGGACATATCCTATGTCGTTGTTAATCAGATCCATGATTATCCTTTCCATAGCCTTTTGTATAAGACTAAATGGACTTATAGATCAGTAGTTTCCTGGCTCAGCTGATGGTCTATCCTTGTGCAGAGGGATGACTGTTGCTGTCTTCCACTGTACTGAGACATGCAAACATGAAAATGGTTAAATAGAGATCCAAGTGGGTCTTCTAGGTCATGTTTCAAGTTATTTAATAGACACCCTGTGATTCTGTCAGGGCCCATTGATGCCATGTTTCTAGCTTTAGAGAGTGCAGTGATGATTTGCTCTTTTGTGATAACAGGCAAAGCAATGGTGGGGAGTATTTTATGGGAAGTGATGGGAGGAGATAAGGGGGTGAAACTCAGCTTACTTTATCGGCCAGCAGGTTTGCTATTTCCTCTAGCTGAGTATAGGTTGTGCCATCTACAGCTAACTCTGCACATTGTTGAGTGTTTCCCCTTAAGATTCTGGACACAATTGAAAAATGCTTTGTGGTTATCCTTTGCTTGGGAGGCTATTTTAATCTTGTATTTAGCTTTTGAAGACTTGACTAGTTCCCTGATTTGTCTGTTGAGACTAATGAGGGATTTTTTTTCTCTGTTGTGTACCCTTCCACTTACTTCTACACAGGAATGTATTCCTTCTGTTGTATAGCCTAGTTATGCAAAGGGTCCACCAGGGTGGCTTGCTTACAGGCTAGACATGGGTTTAATTTGGTCAAGTACTGACATTTCTATGCAGTTGTTTAAGTGGTTGTACAGGGCATTTGTGTATACTTCTGCATGGCCTCCATGTTTTCATGCCTAGGTGGAGCTTTGATATTATCTGTTATCACTTAATAGAAGGTAATTTGCCTTGGAAAATTTCTTTAAGGTTTTAAGGTTTGAGGCTACTACTGTTATATTTATTTCAAAGGAGACTGATTTATGATCCAATCTTACCAATTAGGACATTACACTGGGGGGGGGGGGGTTGCACCCTCCCCCAAGTTTGTGAGTACTATGTCAAGGATATTTGAACCCCTAGTGGGAGTGCAGACCAACTGTGCCAGAGCATTTGCATTGACAAAGTACAGGAATCTCTTAACTTGCATGTTAATGTTCTGTATGTTTCCCAGTTTATGGAGGGGTAGTTAAAATTACCCATGAGTAGTTTGTTGGGCTGAATGATAAGTGATTCTAGTAACTTCAGGTATATGGAGTGGTTTCATGGTTCATGGTTGGGCACCTGTAGTTAATGATGATATATTGGAGGATTTTGCCTATGGTCAGCTGGACATGGAGTAGCTCAAGAGAGTAATCCTGCTTGACCAATCCAGAGGTGTGATTGTTTTCTATGTAAATGGAAACACCTCCTCCATTCTTTTCCTTTTCAGAGAGTGATCTAAATGTGTGATAGGCATTGCAGCTTTGCACTACTGGGATGCTTTCTGCAACCTTGAACCATGTTTCTGTAACAGGACAGACATCAGCATTCTCCAGGCAAGAAGAGCTTCCAGGGAGTGCAGTATCTTGTTAAGACTCCTAGCATTAAGCAGTAGTACCTTCAGTTTGGCATTAGAAGAATTTGTTACATTGGTAGGTCTGTTGGTGTGGCACTGCAAAAGAAGCACTATGGTGATGGCTAATGCCTTGGCTAGTATATATATATATATATATATATATATATATATATATATATATATATATGTATGGGTTCCCTACATTAGACCGACAGCACGGAAGATTGACACTCAAAACACTGACGCCAGAAGAAAGACAAAGCAGATGACTGACAAGTCGTAATCCTGACAGCAAAAACACTGACAGGGGTAACTTGTGAGTGTGACCCGGTATGGTTAGGGTGCGGGTAAGGTAAGTGTGCGATAGTGAGGGACTTAGGGTTAGGGTGTGGTTAAGGTTAGTGTGTGATAGTGAGGGACGTAGGGTTAGGGTGCGGGTAAGATGAGTGTGCGATAGTTAGGGACCTCAGGTTAGGGAGTGGGTAAGGTGAGTGTGCGATAGTTACGAACCTTAGGGTTAGGGAGCAGGTAAGGTGAGTGTGAGATAGTTATGGACCTTAGGGTTAGGGTTTGGGTTAAGGTTAGTGCATAGATAGTTTTGTGTAAGGTGTAGTGTAGGTTTTTAGGTTGTTGGTGTGCTTGTGTTGTGTTTAACAGTGAACTTTTTGTTTTGTTAAGTGTTGGGATTGTGGTCTGTCAGGCATGTGAACTTTCGTGTTTTTGAGGTTTCGTTCTTCTGGTGTCGGTGTTTTGAGTGTCGATCTTCTGGAGCTGTCGGTCTAACGTAGGGAACCTATATATATATATATATATATATATATATATATATATATATATATATACAAACACACACACACACACACACACACACACACACACACACACACGCACACACATATAAGAAAAGATACAGGTTAAGACTTGGAACACTATTTAAAGCCTATTGGAAGTGAGTTAAAGTTCTGGTATTAAAAAATTCTACCTGGTCATATACTTACACGTTATTTTGTTTAAGACTGTATTTACATAATCAAGTTGATAGCAATTAGGAGACTTGTAATGGATGACCACCTGGCCTTACTTTGGAAAGATGCCACAATCCAGAGGATTCAAAAATCTGTGCAGTTCAGAACATCTGTGGGGAAATGGATCGCCAAAAATCAAACTAAAGTGGGAAATTTCATACAAATTTTATTATAGAACCAGAAAGAAGTTAAAGGTTAAGCACTTTTGTCCTCTTAGCGATCTCAAGGACTTCATCAGAACTATTAACTACTTCAGGAAATGATGTATATATACGTTTTCAACAACTGATTAATGACTATATAAAAGAAACATTGCCCAGTATTAAAAATCTGTACAAACCCTGACTACATACAAAATATTTCATTTCCATACATACATACATGTTACATATATTTATAAAACTATCAAAGTCTGATCAAAATCAACTGTAAAATATTTTGAATACTGAAACTTTTTAAAAAATTAAAAATATATAATGTTATTAAATTTATAATTTAGCAACCCGCATATTCAGTAGGGGAGACAATGATATCTGTTCATTTAACCCTGGACTTTGGGTGGAATTAAGCCTTATTTGCCATCAAAGCTCCATATATTCAATTATATTGTCCCATGCTCCCCCTTTGAGGCTGGAGGTCACACTTTCTAAAATACAAAATAAGAATTTCACAACTGCACTGCATTCGACAGAATGTTTATATAAAGCATCTTTGATGTTCATTTTTGAAATGTTGTAACAGTGTTCGTAAATTCTTTTAAGTAATAATCTCTGTTTTTCCAGCATAAAAACTGTCACGTGGAGCATATGGCTAAATACAATAAACCCTTACTGACGCAATTACCAAACTTAGGTTTAATCACATACTCATTGCTTGTCCTTAATGAGTATTGTTCACTAGTACAGATGTAGAAACATTATGCACAACTCCCTCATTTTTAAGTTCTCATTTTATTGATGTCATTAATTTTCTTAGTAGATGACTTCCTTTCCAAAATCCTTTTTATGTTTTGTGCTATCTTACACAGAAAACAAGCTTTGTCACCTACTAAAGATAAAATTGAAGAATTACCTTTAAAGATAATTCAATTTTTAAAACAATATCCTTCACCTGATTTCTACCCAAGTTGCATTGTAAAATAAATGCACTGTCAAATTTTTCCACATTTTCTGCTTTTGTAACTAAATTCTGCAATATAACAGTGTTATCACCCTTAGATGGTAACCTTACACCTAATAAGGGATGAAAACAGAATTTACATCTGTCAAATGTCTCCCTAGCAATCTCTAAAATTAAATTATTTGGATAACCTCTTTCCAAAAATACATCACTTTCGATATAGAAGAGGAATTCTATTTCTTCATAGAAAAATACTTTTTTCCTCTCACCCTCTATCAGCTTTCGGACTCCACCACCACTAGATATCCTTCTACCCTGCAACTTATTTTTCCTTCTTGATCCCTACTGCCCCACTCTCTGACAGCTATAACATACAAATCCCTTTATTTAATCATGCTACTACTCAGCATATCCTCTATTCTTCTCCTGCTGCAGTGCCATTTTTCATCCTGCCAGGACTCTATAATAGCTCTTAACATACCTGCAACTCTGAACCAATCACCTATTCATATTTCCTTCCTACACTACCCATACATTGCACCAAACCTATTTAATAACATCCCTCACCTTTACTCCAAATATAGAGAATTAATTACATTTCTTCTCAAAGAAAAAAAAGACTAAGTGGAAAATAATCTCCAAAATAATTCTCCAATATACTAAAATCCTTCAAGACAGAGATATTCACCATAATCCTGGCCCCACCTATCACAATGAACATCAAGACGATTCTCTTCCATACACTACTCTGACTCAACAATGGTCAATCCCAAACCCTGGTAATTTAAGTTTTGCTGCCATTAATTTTATAAGCATAATTGCCAAACTACATGCCTGGATTACCCAAAATAAGCCTGATATTCACATTGTAACTGAAACTTAACTTAAACCCAATATAAATGACTCTGAAATTACACCTCCCAGCAATAATATCATCCATATTGACTGTATAAGGAGGAAAGGTGGTTGCGGTATTGTTTAATATTTCCTAACAACTAACACATTTCCCCTTACAACAAACCAATACCAAAATTCAGTTTAGCAGAGCTTCTTATTACTTTCCGAAAATTAAACAATTATAAACAAATATAGTATGTATTACTGTTTTTTGCATCCCTCCTGGTGACAGTACAGTTATACTGGACGATATCCTACACTGGATATCCTTAACAATTCCACAAGAAGTAACAGTACTAGGTGATGTGAATGTCAGTTAGTTGGACATAAACTAACTCCCCTACAACTAGCGTGAGCTTATTTGGTTTCACACAACTAATTAACAGCCCCACACATTAATAAAAGATATCAAATTCCATAAAATACTGGATCCTTGTATTGGACCCTAGCAAAAACACCACCTCAGGTACAATGTGTGACTGTCTCAGTGATTATCTTCCAATTTATACAATCAGACATCTCACATACCCACTTAAGCAGCATGTTTATAAAACACACAACCTTTCCATGTTTAACTCAGAAATGTTTATTACTAACCTATTATCTATTAACTGGAACTTCTAAAAAATCCTTCTCTTAGATGATGCTGTAAATTAATTCAACACAACTTTCCTGAATATCCTAAATAGCCTTACTTCTCCAGGAAGGAAGATGTTAAAAACAAATAATGCAATTTGGCTATCCAAAAAGAGAGTAGAATGATAATGCAGGATAGAGAAAAAGCATGGAAACAAAGGCAAACATGAAAGCACTTCAAGTTATTGAAAACTACAGAATGCTTTGCAATCGTACTAAAAAGCAAATTAATAAAGACAAAACAACTATACTATAATAACTTTCAGAATAGTAGTAAACACAACCATAACAAATTCTGGACAGCCATTAAAGAACTCTTGCATCCTGGCCATAAATTCAATCCTAACTCCCAGTGGTTGCTGGTGACTTCAAATCCAAGAAGGGGGCTGCAGGAGAGAGCTGAATGGGTGGGGCCAATGGGAATGGGTGTGACCAACTTGAAAGGGGTGTGGCTATGTTCAAAACCACAAAAACTGGGGACTTTAATTAAATACGCTGCCCTGCTGCCAAACCATCATTATGAGAGTCTAATCAAGACAAAATGAAGTGTAGAAGAAAAAATATTTCAATGCATTGGCTACATGACAGTTTACTTAATACCTAGATGGAAACAAAAAGGTTGTGAAGCATGAAAAAATAAATTACTTTTTAAATACATTACTGGAATGCCAGTCAAAATCAAGTATAAAAAAACAAGCAGCACTCAATCCAAACACTTCTCCTTGCACTGCAGTTCTAATTATAATTTATATTCAGCTGTATAAAAGTACCAACATGCTGAAAGTTGCAATCTCTGTGATACCCCCACTTGTAAAAATGTTTCTTATCCAAAATAGACCTGCTGCCTGACAACAGCTATCTACTTGTTTCTTGGGGAAAACATGATCAAAGTAAAAAATAATCAAACAAGAAACAAGCTCAAGAAAAATTGCTTAAGGGATTGCTGCATGGGTTATGGAGTGCACATGATAGATTGACATTCTGTTTAGGTTATGGGTAAAGCCTGCAAAGATGACTGCAAGTTTCCAACAAATGTAATGAGCTTATGAAAATACTGTAATCCTGTCCTTTATTAGAAATACTGTCATATGCATTTCAATACCTAAGGCTTATATGCAATCTAGCTATGTAAATATTATCTGTATGACAACAACAAAAAGGCTTTCAATGTTAGTAATTCTTTAACAACAGTATGCTTATTAAAGCTTACTTGCATCTTACAATCTCAGACAAGCTTACCTGATGGTCATTAAAGCATTGCTACTTAAACACAGAGCAACAGGCACTGCAATAACATGCATTTTTGAATAATAAGAAGCATAAATCAACAGTATAAAAAATATGACAGAAAACCAGAACATTCTGCAAAATCAAGGACAGATGAGAAGCCACTGTAGTACTTGTGTCCACCTTGGATGGGGGGATACTCGGCACACTTACACTGTATAACTGCTCCTTGCCTTGGTTGGACACATCCAGAGTCACTAAATGGGGGAGTGGGGTGCTACAAGTATTTCACAATTTGAAATGTCTCTGGCTGACAGTGATGGCCCTGACAAATGACAAAGCCATAAATAGAATTGGGACAAAGGCCCAAAAATAAGGACAATTTTTAAATATTGCTCTTATAAACTTAGAAAGATAATAGAATAGTAGGTTTTTCATTACTATGAATTTTCTGAATGGTATGAAATCTGAAACTCAAATGTCTGTCATTATTTTCTAACTTCAATCTTTAATGATCTGTCACTAATTTGCCAGAAAACCACAATTTTATGAAAAACAGACCAAAAATGTGATGAAAAAATATAAAATAGCCAAACAATACAGCTGGGAACCTGTTAAGAAGGGACACTTTTTAATATTATACTGTTAAATTGAGCAGCTGACAAAATAAGAGAGTCTGCATGCATTTCTAAAATAAAAGTAATCTATAACTCTGATCATTACAATTATTTATTAATTGTAAACCCTCCAGGTTTTCTTCCAAAATTGCCATTTTGCAGAGGGATTATTGGGGGTGGAGCAACATTTTGAGCCAAAATCGGGGACATTTGAGAGGTTTGGATATATCTAATACTATAAAGTGATTTATCTGCTTGTACCTCTCAACCTCTTAATGCAGGAAATTTGGACAAGGTCAAATATATTGGAGGAACATACAAACAGTACTAAAAATTGCTCTTGTATAAACTTAGACAGTTGATAGAATAACAGGTCTTGCTTTAGCATGCATTTTTCTGAAGGGTATGAAGTCTGAAACTGAACGTCTGTCATTATATAGTGACTTCATTCCTAAACGATTTGCCAAAAAAACACAAATTTTATGAGGAACAAACCAAAAATAAGAAGCAAAAATCTATTCATTCTGTGAACATCTGGACAGTTGAGAGGTACATTTCAGCCCCTGCAGAAATGTCAATGTCCCATTACTTGGCTATTTCACCTCATTTACCATAAACATTGTAATGTGCATATTGCTTTACTTCTAGGATGATTTGGATTTCATTTAAAAATTTAATTTTACATTTTACAGCACAAACACTAATAGACAGCTGCTAAACAAAGCAATGCAGTGTCACGATGAAAATAGACTTAGCGTTAAAATATCTCTGCCCTTGAAACTGACAATCATTGAAACAGCATTGAAACCCACATTCAAAGAAAATACATCTGGCCAGTGGCAGATAAAGATTAACTTTGGGCTGTTTTCAAATCATAGGCCCCTTGCACATGAAACATACATGTGTTTTTTGATACACTTTCCTGATGATTTTAAATTATATTGTATACTATAGTACAGTTGTTAGAGGGTGTTTTAATTTATTGTTTTGAACATTTTTCCAGTAAACAATGAAACAAAATGCATGCACCAATAAATCCAAAATGGCCCAATTCAGAACATTTCCATCATAGAAGTCTGCTCAAACTTTTACAATACACCAGTATCAGTAAATATGCACAATCTCTGCAGCCATAAAAGTCATCTAAATAATTCCACATTAAAGAGATCTGTAACTAATGAAGAGGTTGCTGCTAGCAAACAACTTTATATTTCATTGTTTCATCTACAAATAAAGTATCTCTTGCCCTTGAGGAATAAATTGCCTATGTTACATTAAAATTGATAAGCTAGTAATATTGCAATAGGAACTGGATGGCAAACTGATAACAGGTTCATAGTTACTAGGTATCTCTGTCAAAGAGGACATTCTCAGGACTGCAGCATCCACCCCCTTTAAAAGTACAGCACAGTACAGTATCAGCAATGCATCTACATACTGTGGGAGTAGAACCCACAGCCTTCTGCATGAAAAGCAAGTACACTACCTGTTGTGTTATTAACAATGCAAGCAGAGTCAGCATAAGCAGCACTAAACTTATCTTCCTCTGAAGCTCTCAGCTCCTTGTAAAATTCACTCGACACTTATCTGTATCTCTCAACTTTACAGCACAAGAAATCTGGAAAAAGCCAACATTTAGTGGGGGGACAAAAGCCCAAAATCCAGGGACACATTTTAAACATTGCTTGTATAATCTTGGACAGTTGCTAGAACAAAATGTTGTGTTACCACCATGCATTTTACTGCAAAGACTTGAACCCATGACCCTGTGTACTATGGTTAGAGCAACATGCCACTATGCCAAATCAGCGGTTTCTTGAAAGGCTGGAAGACTGAAACTTAAATGGCTATCATTTAGTGAATTCAGTTCTCACCATAGCTCTCAACCTCTTAGCACAAAAAGCCTGGACAAAGCCAATAATGTGGGAATACAGCCCCAAAAACAGGGACAAATTTCAAATATTGATCTTATAAACTTAGAAAATTGCTAGAATAAAAGGTTTTGTGTTACCATGTACTTTCTGAAGAATATGAAGTTTGAAATTCAAATGTCCATCATTATTTAGTGAATTAAAAATCCACAAAATCACAGATTTTATGAGGAACAGAACAGAATGAAACTATGAGGCAAAAATCTGATTAATTTTCACAAGTGGTGGTGGGTAGGGAATTCAGGTTCTTGCAACGTGCATCCAAAGTATGGGGTTTGAGCCTACGTTATTCTCTCTAGCCACTAGGTTTGAGCCTGAGTTATTTTGTCTAGCCACCAGGTATATTTAACTAGGGTATTTTATACACACACACACACACACACACACACACACACACACACACACACACACACACACACACACACACACACACACACACTGAGTTTGGAGTCTGTCCATTCCAGCTCCGTTGAAATGCATAGGTCCCAAGTCCCAGCTGTGCAAAAGTCAGTCCTGCCTCTCAGAGCGTGCAAAAAGCTCTGTTAATTCACGTTGTGGTCCTGGAAGAGCAGCTATAGCTATCCAACTTGCAGACATTGCAGTCCAATTCCAGTCTATGCAGTTGTAACCGCATAGACTTCTGGGGCATCTGTAGTCTGATGTCTTCTTTCCTAATCCAGAATGCTGTTTAACCAGTTTGGATTTCTGCATGCATGTGTGGAGTTCAGGAATGCTGAGCACACATGTGCGGAGTTCCAGGGTGTTAATTATTTTTTTAGTTTGTTTTTCTTTTCTATTTTACAGCTGGGGTATGCAGTCCTGCAGTCCAATAGCACGAGCCACCACTGTTCTTTAGATATATCATCAGAACTCCTCAGTACATTTAATTAGTTGCCCATCCCCCACTTCATAAGGGATTGTCTTTTTGATGGAGCAAGGTGCTATGAGCAAACTGTGAGGATTAATTTTTTCATGATTAATGGTCTGAGAATCCTTGTGTTCTCCTTTACATTTACTACTAAGTTGTTATCTAGTTGACATGTCTGCTAAACCAGTTCGATTTTTATAATGTTCAGGATATAATATGATGAAAAGAATGTATATGTTCCTCAAAGTGGAGAGAGATGCCATCAAAAATGAATAATGAACACCCAACCGATGTGCTGTTGCTTAGCATGACATCACTCCTATCACTGCTGTTGGGAAATTATTGCTAAAGGCAGAAGCTGCTCATGTGTTGTTGCACACTCCATTTAGAATCAGTATGTTGGTGCACAAGTCCTAATATTTTTTCTACACTCAAACAACTTACTGGATGAATGTGTTGCTGAATAACTTTTATTGTTTTCTTCTACACTCCATGGTGCACAAGTCCTACTGTTTTATTTCTGCAGTGCATGTAGGACAAAAGTGTTACTGCACAAATCCTATTTATTTTTGTCTATGCTCCATGTACTATCAGTGTGAGGATGAATAACTCCAATTGTTTTTTTTTTTCACACTCCATGGTACACAAGTCCTACTGTTTGTTTTACATTCCTCTTAGGATACACGTACTGCTCTTAGGATAAATGCATTGGAATACAAATTCTTTTTTTTTGAATGTGCTTTAAGACTGCAGCCCTCTGGAGAAAGAAGTGAAAAGAGTGTGGGAGGTGAAATCCCTCACAGAGGAGTGCAAGATGTATGCTCCATGCAAAAATCATTTTTTGTTGTTTCTTTTATTGTTTCCACATGTACCTTTTACCAGTATGTTTTAATTATTTAATAACACTGTGGTAAGACATTTCAGTATTTACAGTAGCAATAGCACAATGTAAACAGTACAAGCATGAGCATATTCCTTGCAAGCATATATGTACTTCGTCTGGGTAATCTTAAATGTAGCTTATCACTTTCAAGGACTCAAACAGGGTCATAAAAATAGACATAACCATGAATGCATTAAATTGTATGGCTTGCACTAGAAATGCCATTCCATTCCATTCTCCTTTCCATTCCAGAGTGCTGAATTGTGATTCAGGTACACACTAGCCAGTTTGAAGTAAGACCTCAATATCGGCTAATTTGCATGTTTCCTGAATTGTAGTTACTACTGCAATGTGCAAATCATGTTTGATCTGCAAATCACGGCCTGGTGTCTAGTGTATGCCAAACCCTGCAATCCCCATTATACTGCTGGTGCCATTACAGCACTTTAGAGTGTGTCCAGTGGTTTCCTACCATCCCCGTTATGCTGGCCTGTGGAGTAATCCATAGTGTCTAATGTATCTCCCAGCCCCAACAATCCCCATTGTTATGTCAGCACCATCATAGTGCTTAAAGCATTCCCTGGTGGTGTGTAGTGTATCCCCCCATTCCCATTGTAACATTGATGCTGGTATGGCACTATATCCCCCCACCTTCCTGGTCCCCATAGTAATGTTAGTGCAGGAGCTGCGTTTTGGACCTGACTTCCTGGTGTCTAATGGTTGCCCTCATCACCCTGATGCCCATTTTGATGTTGGTGACATTATGACACTTTTAAAGTAAGCCCTGGTGTTTAGGGGCTTCCCTAATACATTTGTGTTTTGCAGCTGAACACAGACGTTTGCCTGTGGTAGTTACTGCAACATGGTGGAGATAGCCATGCTGATCTACACAGCCAAGCACTTCCTTGAATTGCTCAGCTGTGTAGATGGCTTCCTGGGGCAGTTCCTAGAGGATAGCACATGGCTAATTAGCATATACCTCACCCCTGAAATACCTCATTAGCATTCAGTATGGCTCTTAATGGTGCTGCCTGTGTCCAGGTTTGAGGACTGTACAGCACCATGTAAGGTTGATTGCTGAACAGCAAAAATATATCTGACTTGTACACAGCCAAGTACAAGTCAAGGTACCTTTATGAATTCAGCCCATAGTTTTGCATTGAGTCCTCACTAATTCTTATTTTCCTGGTGTCCTTTAGCATGGGAGAGTTAGTTGATATACTTTTGAGGAATGAAATGTTTTATTTATGTATTCCACCAGTTCCTGACATAGTTCATCTCTGGTATATGTTATAGAAGCACATTAATTCTGGCCCAGCTAATTACTGGCACATTTAATTAATGGAATTATAACAGCTTGTGCTGTTTCTCTCTGTTATCTGTTCAACCCCACAAGCTTTCTCAACATCCTTGCCATAATTCAGGTTACTGGTAACCCTGATTATTAGCACCAGTTGTAGTAAGATCCTTTAACTTTTCTTAACAATACAATGCAAATATAATGAACATTTAGAAATGGAAGTGACATTATCAAATCATACTTCCATCCTAAGTATTGCATTATTTACTTACAATGCAGAAAGTTTATGAAGGAACACATTTCCAGCAAAATGGATTCATTTCAAGAGCAATTGAAAAAAATGTCTGTTTGGGCTAATGGTTTCAGCAGGAGAGTTACCCAGCATGCAGCAGTATTATTTCTTATATAATGCTGGAAAATTATATTTTATACCAAGAATGAGTAAGTATGATGATTGCCCAAGGGATTACTTTTCATTCATTTCATATGAGATTTTCAAACTGTTAAAGGATAGATGCTAAGGCTTCACTCACTGTGAGCCCATCCATGTAACTTTACACAGGATAAAATGTGTTAAACATCACTATAAACTGTGCCAGACAAGGTTAATTCATACCAAGCAACAGAGCACAGCAATAACAGTGTCTCTCACCAAGTGTATTAAATTGTCACAACATCATGTGGTTAAGTATAGCATAATACCAGATGGTGCCTATAATTCATAAAGTTTAAGGCTCCCAGGCACTGGCCCCTTCCTTAGAGTAGGTACACTATGTATGTTCTTAGATTTAAAACAAATGTTAGATATTTGGTTTTGAATATGCATGCTACTTATACAGTATATTTATCATGCATGACCTTTTTATAACTTCTGGAATGCATTATGAAATTAATTTTCAGTTAACCTTGTTTATCAGTGAAAAGTCACCCTGTATATCCAGAAATGTGTGCATGTGTGTGTGTGTGTGTGTGTGTGTGTGTGTGTGTGTGTGTGTCTATGCAAACGAGTGTTTGCATGTGTGTGTGTGTGTGTGTGTGTGTGTGTGTGTGTGTGTGTGTGTGTGTGTGTGTGTTTTGCATTATACCCATTTCTAAAGTATGAGGAAGTACAGATAGTGTACAGAAGTGGTAAATGTAGATACTGGCCATTACACATACAAACAATTGTATACAGTAAGGGGGGAAAGCATTTGGCAATGATTTTCCAGTCCCTTGTATCTCCAGGTAGTCGGTATTATCAATAGATCATCACATGGAAAGTGTTCTTACACTTATACTTGTCATTTTTAAAATATTATAACTAATGAAAGTTCTAAACATTACTATTTTTTGCACAGTGTAGTCTACACAAAACACAATGGTCTTAGTCAATGCTTTTCAAGAAAGCAGTAAATAGCATTGGCATTTATTATAGCTGGGCAGCACAGTGGTGCAGCAATTATTGTTCCTGCCTCACAGCCCTTGGTTCTCCCTTTTGGTTCCTATCTTGAGCACTCTTTTTAGAGCCTCCATCTCCTATTTCCATTTCTACATGCTGTTTGACAGATTCTCCAAAGAGAGAGAGTGTGTGTGTGTGTGTGTGTGTGTGTGTGTGTGTGTGTGTGTGTGTGTGTGTGTGTGTGTGTGTGTGTGTGTGTGTTTGTGAGTATGTGCCATTGGTGAACTGTCCAACATTAGTTTTTTTTTTTTTGTCTCCAAATGAGGGCTGGGATATAGACCAACTTCTCCATGACTCTGAGCTGAATAAGAACATAAAAAGGAAATTGATGAATTCATTGTAATTGATTCTGCTTTATTGAATAAATCTACTGAGCAGTATGTTTTCCATGGGTGTCTGCTGATATTCTAAGGACTGCAATTGCAATTTTCAGAACAACTGTGTGGTGTGGGGGGTGGTAAGATATATTAAGTCTGAGGCTGTCGTATCTCAAGATTATACAATGACCTCAAAGTTAGTAAGCAACAGTTGTGGAAGACATAGACCTCCACATTATTAGATATGGGAGGCAACCCCATACAAAAAACATTTCAAAGATGCAGTAATGAGTTTCAAACTTCTGTCTTTTTTGGTTGCTTAAATTCATTTTTCAAAGTGTCAGGACTTGTATAATCAGGTGACACATCTTTGACAGGCAGCCATGTGTAAACTAGTTTATTAGCATAAGTACAACTCATTATAATCCTAAGCACATTGTTGTAAAAGCTACTGCTTGGGCTCTGTTATCAGCATGTATAATACAGTGATTTAGAGCCCCTGTTAAATGTGGGATTCTGGGTAGGTGCACTACTATTACTAATATGTGGCTCATAGACTTGTGCAGTTTGATGCCACCATTTAAAATGAATAAAGATATGATTACCTAAATCATACAAATAAAGCTCATAGCCTGGCCAGATGTAGGCTCCTTTTGCTGTTAGCAGACTATAAAACTTGCATTTTAAATCAGTAATTTAAGTAAAACTACAAAGTGGCTTTACACTCACTACAATGCATGAGTAGCTTTGTAAGATGATGCCATATTGCATGTAGAAGTAAACTCATGGTGTGGTATATTGTTCTGCCTTGGTGTTTTTATAGAAATAGTTTAGCACAGAAGCTGAGAGGTGAACAGGCTGATGTCTCCCATACATTCTCTTCATTCCTACTTCCTCTAATATCTTTGTCAGATCCATTCTTGGCTATGTTTACTACTCTGTTACTGTTTCCCTTTAGCAGGGCTATCTACATATCATGTGTGTGCTCTGACCTTTCCCTAACCATCTGCTGTAATGGTACTTATGTATGTCTTCTTATGTACATTTCCTAGTAAAACAACATATACACATACACTGGAACTACGAGTTATGTTCCTTTTACTCACAGTAGCTGCTGCTAAACGGACATGTTCAGTTAATACACACAGACACTGCTGCATATGCTTGAACTAGTACATATCCAACATTTCTCCTCTTTACATTTTAACCTAGTGTGAAGACAACAGAAGAGATGTGCATATTCCTTGCCAGATGATATAAAAAAATGAGTAAGATTTCAGATTTTTGAAAAAGTCTAAAACTCTACCTTTTAAAAGAAACAGGATGTTTACTATAAAACATGTTTATCAGCTTGCCAAATTGTTTGTCTCTCTTAACAGATGATATTGAAGTAACTATGCAAAATTAACTCACGTATGAGCAATTAAATTAAGTTATGAGAGCACAAATTATTTTTTTCACTTTTGCTTAATTCATACAAAAATACCATTGGAGTTTGATGTTAATTTGCTAGATAGTTGTAATATTAGTAATGTAATTACATGAAATATCAAAGAAGTTTGATGTTGTTTTGCTTATTGATTTGATTGCCACGAAATGTCAATTTCTAAACTTCTTTGTATTGTCTAAATAGTCACTTCTCTGTTAATCTGAACTACTAGATGTTATGTGATCCTATCTCGCCTACATTCTGTACTGATGGGCTCGGAGCCGATCCCTCGGCTCATGCTATAGAGCGAGGCCTCTTATTGGCTGAGCTATTTCTTATCCCAGGATGCACTACCACTAATCCCCAGATCTCGTTTGACAAGCTAAGACGTGGTCTCAACTTGGCTGGGCTAAGTACTAATTTATTTAGACTTTTCCTGTCAGGAATTTGCTAGTTTTCAACCCAAAAGCTGTTTTAACAGCTATTTTTTGTGATACGTGTGTGTACTTGCTGTTTTTCTTGAGAAAGTTGTTCTCTTTTTGTTAAGGGAAGGTTTCCCGTTTTAGTTAGAGGGGCCTTCCCCTTTTGCTATTCTAGCGTTATTTCTGGCTAACGTTTATTTGTGGGTCAAGTACCCGTTTTAGTTAGAGGGTCTTGACCCTCTCTTTCTGTGTTTTTTCTTGTGAATTGGGTAAAAAACTTATAATTTGAACTTCTCGCTAGTTTTTCATGTTATCTTAAGATAACTGTGTTTTTCTAGTCATGTCCAAAGAACATAAACCCTCCGGGTTTAAAAAATGCACGAGGTGTGGTTTTAAGATGTCCATAATGGATGACCACTCCTCGTGCGTTTACTGAAGCCAAGCACCTACAAGAATCGTGTAGCATGTGTCACGCCTTCTCATCAAGGGTCCTCCAGGAGAGGAAAAACAAATTAATCCTTAAGGGGTTAATTAAGCCATCCTTCGAGGAAGCTTTATCTTCTCCCTCTCCTTCAAAAACCAGTCAGTCGGAACCGACTGCCAAAACCTAGGCAGACTTCTCCATCGGCTCCACGGACTTGGGCTGAGGGGAGCAGTCTGTCTCGATGCCTCCAGCCTCGAACCCTCTGGTTTGAGCCGAGGACTGGGGCATCGGTCACCTTCATCGGCTCCACTGATATTGGAGCCGATGAGGTTACTGGCTCAGACTCTTCCCAGTCCTTATCGGGAGATCTCTCGGAGCTGATAGTGGTAGAGTCCATTGGTCCCTAGTCCTTTGGAGCCGATGGCGAAATCGGTTCGGTAATCCATATCGCCCAGATCATCCAAAATGTCTGATTCGGACATCGACAGGGTGCTCCTTAGACTCTTCCAGTCTCCGTGTTCCAAAAGCTAGTTTCAGCTCCAGCCCATTGGCGGGAACCGATGGTCCACCTCCCTACTATGGTTCCTCCTCCAACAGCCTCGGCACTGTTGGAGCGGTGCTGGTGGAACGGTGGAGGTTTTAGGGTCGGGCCCGACCCTTACTCCAACTCCGGCTCTTGGGTCGGAGTTCAGTACGGACTTCTTCCGCCGGGGGGGATGCCCGGGATTGATGTTTGGTCCCAAGTCTCCCTCTTCTACTGTCGTGGCCATGGAGGTGGGACCTCCCAGGATTCTGGTGGTCCTGCCTTCAGGGCTATGAAGCCAAATCATCTTTGGCTACCTCCACGGTCTCCCAGCTCCTTCCCTGCATACGAGACTGGGTCTTTGGCAGTCCCCTGTCCTTAGACAGCGGAGCCAGGGCCTGAGGTTACCCCCACTGGGGTTTCTCCTGGAGGTCCTTCTGAAGCCTCTTGGAAGAACCCCCAGGAAAAGATCGTGCAAGAGGAAGCACGTTGACTCCCTGATGAGTCTCTTACATCAGACACTGATCTCGATGATGCAGAGGGGTCCCTAAGGTCCTCGGATGATGTCTCTTTTGCAGACATCCTGGAGTTCTAAACAAAAGAGGCGGCTGGCAGTCCAAACTCCCTTCTGCTGATGAGTCAGTGTTCCTTACTCAGCCCTCCACCTCCTGGGTGTCTCCGCCCTTCAGCGAGCTCTTGGATTTGATCTGTCAAAGGCGTGGAACACCCAGATTCTGTGGAACCGGTGCCTGCTCGTCCGAATAAGTTCCTCTTGGCACCCCCTGAAAAAGAATTTCTAACCAAAGGTGTGGCTGTAGATGCTTTGGTGGTGGCCCCTGCTACCCAGTAAGATGTAGCAGAGGCTTCGACGTCCGTCCATCCTCCTAATAAGGAGTCTAGGAGCATGGATCGGCGCACCCTAAGTTCAGCGGCCTTTACATTAAGGTCCTTGAACTACCTTACGCACTTTACTAGATTTCAGAGGGATCTGATTAAAGAGCTTTCCGATACCCTCTTGGGTAACCTGCCTGAGGAGCTGGCCCAGGCGGTTGGCTCTCAGCTGGCTACATTCGTCCATTTCAAACTCGTCCATGAGGCTCATTTCTTCAGTACAGGCATTGCTCTACAGAGACAAGCCTGGCTCCGCCTGTGTCATTTCAGCGGAGGCCTTCAAGTCTTCCTTTGCTGGCGCCTTTGATGTGTCCTCCTGTTTGGACCCAAGGTAAAGGACACACTGACCTTCTTGCTGCTAACAGGAGGGTAAGACTCTGACTGCGGGCATGATTTTCCACTCCCTTCGGCCTTATCCCAAGGCTAAAAGAGGAGGGAAAATGTGGTTCCGTAGATCTCAGAAGCCTTACCCTCTCAGCAGGATGATCCCCTTCCAGAGGCAGGGACACCGTCCCAGAGGCGGCAGAGGCCCTCGCAACACTGGAGACCGAGTCCTTTCGTGGCTCTTCAGCCTTTCACAGTCCCTGAGGGATTGCCCGACTGTGCAGCTCGCCAGTCGGGGAAGCACCTGAAAGCCTGGGAAGGTATCACTCAGGACCGATGGGTGCTTTGAATTATCGCCGGAGGTTACACCATCCCATTCTCTCACTCCCCACCTCAGTCCAAAAAAATCCCGGACCCGCCACCCAGTCAACGGGATACTGCAGCCTCAGAAGTTTCAAAGCTGCTGCAAAAAGGAGTCATCCAACCCGTCCCCGCAGACCAGATCGGATTAGGGACTTACTCAAGATTCTTTTTGGTGCCAAAAAAGACCGAGGACTTGAGGCCCATTTTGGACCTCAGCATTCTAAACTGTTCAGTCAGAAAGTCCAAGTTCCGAATGGTCACCCTACAAACCATTCTTCCTTTGCTGGAGAAAGGTGTTTGGATGTGCTCCATAGATCTCAAGGACGCTTATTACCATATCATGGTACATCAAGTGTCCAGGAGACATCTGCGCTTCAGCCTAGGAGGCAGTCATTTTCAGTTCTGCGTGCTGCCCTTTGGTCTCACCACAGCCCCCAGGGTGTTCACCAAGTGCTTGGCAGTCGTGACTGCTCACCTGAGAAGTCTAGGATTCCAGGTGTTTCCGTATCTAGATGACTGGCTCCTAACTGCCACCTCCAAGCATCTACTACTGCGGAGCCTACAAGCCACTATATCACTGGGCAACTCCCTTGGAATCACCTTCAATTGGCCAAAGTCTGTGTTGCTGCCATCTCAACGAATAAGATTCATAGGGGTAGAGATAGACTCAAACCAAATGCGGGTCTATCTACCTACAGACAGAATACAAACCATACAGACTCAAGTTCAAGCCTTACTTCCCAGGTCCAAAGCCCCAGCCAGAATGGTCCTGCAGCTATTGGGATCCATGTCCGCCACGGTTCTTCTAGTCCCCTTGGCAAGGTTGCACATGAGAATTCTCCAGTGGCTTCTTTCAGCTCAGTGGTCCTTTCAGGAACTCCCTCTCAGTCACCTCATATGGATCATGGAAACATGCAAATGGGACCTTCGCTGGTGGCTAGTGCCCTCCAATTTGGATCAGGGACGACCCTTTGTTCCACCTCCTCCTGCGGCCACTTTGACCACGGACACCTCCCAGATGGGGTGGGGGGGGCATTCCCTGGGCAGGTCAGTCCAAGGCAAATGGCACCCAGAGGAGACCCTACTTCATATCAACATCCTAGAAATGAGGGCGGTGCTTCTGTCCCTCCAAGCCCTTCACGATTACCTCCCTCAGGGCGTAATTGCCATTCACTCAGACAACATGTCAGTTGTCTGGTACCTGAACAAACAGGGAGGGACCAGATCCTATCCTCTTTGCAGAGAGGCCATGAGAGTCTGGGAATGAGCAGTCTCGACCGAACGCTTTCTAGTGGCTACTCATATCCTGGGCAAGTCCAATGTGATAGCCGACAGACTGAGCAGAACCATCCTCTCTCCTCACGAATGGTCTCTGAACATGACAGTTGCAAGTCAGATTTTCAGCAGATGGGGAGTTCCGTGTTGCGACCTCTTTGCGACTCCACTAAATGTGAAGTGCAAAAATTCTTCTCCTAACCCGGCTAAGAGCCCCATGGGTCCTTGGCCCCTTGCTTTATGCCTTCCCACCAGTTCCTCTCCTTCCCAGGGTGATCCAAAAGGCATCTCTTGGGAGCAAAATGATCTTAGTTGCTCCTTACTGGCCTCGTCAAGTATGGTTTCC